>NC_142956.1:6062782-6145282 GCF_046866305.1 Octopus bimaculoides
TGCTGCAAAGAAAATAAAATTAATTGCAAAGACAAAAGCACATGAAAAATTAGCTAGCAGATGGGAAGAGAGACCTCTGCATGGCAAGTATGTGGCTCGTAGCAAACAAGCTGATGTCGACCAAAAACGCACGCATCAGTGGTTACGAAGTTCAGGGCTAAAAGCAGAGAGTGAAGGTTTCATATTGGCTGCTCAAGACCAAGGCTTATTAACCCGGAACTACCAAGCCAATGTGATAAAAAATGGAGCTGACCCAAAATGCCGATTTTGTAACGATGCGATTGAAACTATAAACTACCTAATCTCAGGGTGTAGAGTATTAGCACCTGTAGAATATAAAGCAAGACATGACAGAGTTGGCCAGTATTTACACTGGACAATATGTCAGCATTATAAAATCAAAAGCGCTGACAAATGGTATAAACACCATCCTGAAGCTGTGACTGAGGGAGAAAATGTATCGATTCTCTGGGACTTCCCCGTACATACCGACAAGACTATAAAAGCTAATAAACCGGATATTATTATAAAAGATCAGACAAAGAAGACGTGTTTATTAATTGACATGAGTATTCCCTCTGATCATAATATAGCGGCGAAAGAATTTGACAAGATCAGTAAATATAAAGACTTGCTAATAGAAATTGAAAAAATGTGGCACCTCAAGGCGACTACCATACCAGTGATAAAAAAAGGTACTGAAACCAATTTGAAAATGATACCAGGCTTACCATCCCTACAGGAAGTGCAAAAAATCGTGCTAACAGGAACGACTCATGTACTAAGAAGAGCATTATCGCTGTGAAAACAACATCCATTCATGATTTTTTTTTTCTTAAATACATGTTTTACCTGTGAAATTGCGTTTGTAAACTGGGAATGCATACAACGAGTTTCTCTGCCCTAGGTGTAAGGAAAACACTCGGCGAGAAATGGAAGAAAGTTTGAAGAAAGAAGAAAAAACAACAACATAATAATAATAATGATAATAATAATAATAATAATAATAATGGGTATCAACACTTTAGCTGTCCCAGTTATAAGCTACAGCTACAACATCCTTAACTGGACACTAAAGGAACTATGTAAAATAGACAGGAAAACAAGAAAAATAATGACAGGATATAGGATGCACCACCCACAATCTGACATAGAAAGGCTATATATACAACGCACAGAAGGTGGCAGGGGTCTTATACAGCTAGAAAACTATTATAAAATAACCACTATAGGACTGCAAAAATACCTACTCCAGAAGCAAGGGAAACTAATACAAATAGCCACAAAACACGAGCAAAACAAACAACTGTTTTCAGTATTTATGGAAGCTGACAAATACAAACAAGAAATCAATCTACCTAACAAATACGAAGAAGAAGAAGAAGAAGAAGAAGAAGAAGAAGAAACAACAAAAGCTATAAAACAAATGAAATCCAAACTAAAACTAGAACAGCAACGGACCATGATAAAACGATGGCAAGAAAAGCCCCTACATGGTAAATACTGGGCTAAACTAAATGCGAAAGAAATAGACAGAGAAAAATCCCAGCAATGGCTGAGAAGCTCAGGACACAAAGCAGAGACTGAAGGATGTTTAATTGCTGCACAAGACCAAAGCCTCCCCACCAGAAATTACCAAAAACACATAATGAAAAGAAATATAACAAGTAACTGTAGAATATGTGGAGATCGACAAGAAACAATAAATCATATTATCTCTGGCTGCCCAGTCCTGGCTAAGAAGGAATATATCCACAGACACGACAGAGCTGGGACCTATATACACTGGAAGCTATGCCAACATTATGGAATAACAACAGAAAAAAGATGGTATAAACACACGCCAGAAAAGGTCAGAGAAAACGAGAAAGCAACCATACTCTGGGATATGCCAATACACACAGATAGAGAAATTAAGGCAAATAAACCAGATATAGTTGTCAAAGATCATGAAGAAAAAAAATGCTTTCTAATTGATGTATCAATACCAGCAGATGACAACGTTTCTCTAAAAGAAATGGAAAAAACTTTCAAAATACAAAGACCTGGAAATAGAGATAACTCGAATGTGGAATCTAAAAACAGAAACAATTCCTATCATAGTAGGTGCCTTAGGTATAATAAAAAAATATTCAGACAAATACATAACAAAAATAGCAGGACTTACAAATATATATAACATACAGAAAATTGCACAACTGGGTACTGCACACATCCTACGCAAAACACTTTCAATACAGTAAACATAAGAGCACCACAGCAAACCACAGCACATACCCAAGGCGCACAGAGCTGCGCTCGGTAGTGAAGTGAAAGCACGTTATAAAAATAAAACCACTGAATAATAATAATAATAATAATAATAATAATAATAATAATAATAATAATAATAATAAGAAGAAGAAGAAGAAGAAGAAGAAGAAGAAGAAGAAGAAGAAGAAGAAGAAGAAGAAGAAGAAGAAGAAGAAGAAGGAGAAGAAGAAGAAGAAGAAGACGATTATGTATAAATATTAGAGTATCAATTATGTAGTACTAGATATACAGGTACAAGAGAATGTCTGGCATGTTGCTCTTGAAGTAAGCAATGTACTTAATATATGGACTAAACTATACACACATTTTGATACAATGGTATTCAATCATTCATACACAAAGTGAGATTCTCACTTATATACATAAAAAAACATATGCATGGGCATGTCCTATATGATTCCGCTGAAGTATCACGCTCTTATACGTAACAATTTTCTGAAATGCGCTCACACTCGCATTCACAGTTTCAGAAACAATATAAATCATCTTTAGAAAGACGGATGAGGGAGCTTCAAATTGAAGATGAGAAAATATTAATGATTTAAAAGTATACCTTTAATGACATACGTGAAAAGAAGCCTGATTCAACTTACAGATCTTTTAAGCTGGACAAATGTCGGAAGGCTTCTTCATCGACTGTTTTGATAGCATTACCGCGGAAATCCCTGGAACAAAGAAACTGAGTTAAGAAACTTCATGGAACAGATTTCAGACAGTATATAAATAATCATAACTAAGCGATTAGATGATGGAAGAGATGAAAGGGGGGTTACGATCATGATGAGCTCGATGATGATGATGGTGATAATGGTAATGATGATGATGATATGTTCATGACGAAGATGTTATGATGCTGATCATGGGGTGATGCTGTTAATACTGGCTATTCTGATAACGACGGGGATTAACTTTGTTAATTATATCCTACTTTAGTTAATAATTATATTTATTAAATATGAGGGACTACACGTGTTTCAATATTGGAAGATTACAACAATATAGAAAGATATGCACAACTGTATACCTATATATATGTATATACAATCGTCAGATTTACAATTATTCCAACACATCTTCAGGTTCTCTTTCAAAATATTATATATTTAATTTTACTTCTCTCTAAAAATAAGCAATACAATTAATCATTAAAGATTAAAAATTAAGAATTAAAAATTAAGAATAAAAATTATATTTTGTAATATTTAGAATTAAAATTTTTATATAATACATTATAAAATTTGAATTAGTATATATATCAATCATGTAAAATCAAGTATATGTCAAATACAGAGTGTTAGATATAAGATTAAACATCAGAATAAAAATGTGTGTGTGTGTGTGTGTATATATAAATGAAGCACACCTTCAGAAAGTAAGTGTGGGATCTTAAAAAGAAGACTGGGAAAATATGAAAGATTTTGAAATATATCGTTGATCAAATACCATAAAGTAATAGTGATTCAACTTACAGAGTTTTTAAACTGGAAAGATTTTGGAATGTTTCTGCTTCGATTTCACTTAGTTGATTATAACTCAAGTCCCTGGAATATAAAATTGAGTTAAGGAATTTTATGGAACAAATTGGTGACGGAATATAAAACTGTAGGTAAATAATTAAATGATGGAAGAAATGACAAATAGAAGATCACGATGACCTTGATAGTGTCGTAGTTGATAATGTTAGGGGGGAGGTTAGTGATGAATACGATGATGAAACAGAAGGGAAGAAAATATGGTGGAAGACGCAGATGTCATGAAGCTGATGATCGGGTGATATTGCTGAAAATGATAATGATAATGTTGGTTCTGATGTTTTCTGTTGGCGATGATGGTGATTTTGTTGAAGATTGAAGAAAATTGAATAAATAGATTGAAGAAAAAGAAGAAAAGCAACAACAACATTCAACTAAGGGCGCTAATATTTATGTTAAAATGAAAAATTTCCGTAAACGATTTACAAAAAATATACGAAGCAATATAGGAGACCTAGAAGAGAAATAATATGAAATAAGGTATAGATTATGAATAGTTTTTGGATGAAGAAAAAGAACTGATGTAGTTTGTGAAATTGATGAAAATAAGAGGAAGAGGAAAGAGGAGAAGAGAGAAAGAAGATTTTTCCTGCTGACAAACTATTTATTTTTTCTTCTCTGTTCCATTTTCCTATCATTCTAGTTTTGCAGTGCGATTTTTTGTTCTGTAAACCTGCAGCGAAAACACATTGCATTTTTGTAAAGACAATACTTTTTCAGGTGCTTCCCACCACATTCCACACATGGATCTATATCCCGATATTTTTTCTGTTTTTCCTGCAACATTTTATTTGTCTTCCGACGTTTTTGCACTGGACTTATGCGGAAAAACTTTTTCCATTGAATTTCTTCCGTGTCGGCACTAATTTTAATATATTGTCACACTCTTCCGACAGCTCCTACACTGTCAAATTCTGGTTCATTTCCAGTTTTGATAGAATATCCTATCGGATTTCTGCATCCCTTTTATCTGTCAATCCTTGTGCAAAAGCCAAACACTTAAAAGAATTTGAATTAAGCATATCTAACCTAAATCTCTCACATTCTCTGATGGCTCTGCCTCTGTAAGTAATGAAGTCTTCACCTTCGCTCATTTCTATGTTGAAACATTTCTGCCCGGTATTAAACATTGAGCTCTTTTCACTAAACATTTCGCACAAAATGTCAAGTGTGTCGGGAAAGTTTCTGTCGGACGCTTTTATTGGCAATATCAAGTTACTATAATTTGCATGCTCTGCTGTCGCTAGTTTTATTAAAACTTGACACGTTTTCATTTCGTCCGCCCAATCCTGATATTCTCCTTTAAAAAATTGTTCAAATCTTCGAAAGTAAGCCTCGAAAGTTACTTCTTTATATTTCAATTCGCTTATGGAATTTGCTACATGGTCAGGTATTATCGGGGTTGATTATCAACTTCATTAGTTGTAACATTTGATGCAGCAATACTTCTTGTTCTCGTTGTTCTTTGAGTTGTTGTTGTTGCTGTTTTTTGCAGCTCAACTATCTCAGCAGACAAATCTTCCATATTTTACGATTTTCGAAAGTTTATCCCCCCAAATTTTGTTTCTCTTTTGTCGAGGTATTTAATTTTCCACGTGGATTAGTTTATTCAATCCGTGTGGATGTCTTGTTTTTCATTCTGTGTAAAATTGTTTTTCCTCGTCGCCACTGTGGTAGAGCGGTCTTTTACCCCTTTTGCATGTGATTATCGAAGTAAACTTTGGTAATAATATCTAACTTAGTTTAAACAAGTATTTTTTCTCCATGAACCCCCTTTTAGATTAATAGACCATCCATCACCTTTATATATTGTCATACACTTAATATCTTACTAGTTCAGACAAGCATCATTTTCCTATACATATAGCATTGCCTTAATCTTCATTACCACACGTCTGTGTGTATGTGCGTATAAATATATGTATGTGTGTATATGTGTGTATATATGTATACATATGTATTTGTACTTATGGATGTATGTATATGAACATGTATATATATATATGCATATATTTATATGCATTTATATCAACACTACATGTATAAATACAAGATTAATTCCCATTATACATAAAAAACTCTTCTCCCATTATAAATCGAGTTTTAAATAATTTTATTGGCTTCCCATTCTAAATTCTAAATTTCTTCTTTTCCATCTGTTCTTCTCTCCTTGTCCAATGTACTGTCTCGTAGCGTTGCAACTTCCAACGGTTTTTTTGTTTTTCAAATAAGATAGGTAGCAATCTTCTCTACCCACAGTTATCACATTTGGTTAAAATGTCTTACGATTAAGTTGGCTCTTTTGCATTTTCCAGAAGAGAAGATTACATCTTTATCAACATCACTTATTCCTTTGGAAGTAACCATTTGTAATCTTCGAAACATATGTCGGAAATAAAAGAATTCATTTAACATATGCGTATTACTCCGTTTATTGAATTTTATATATATATATATATATATATATATATGTATATATATATATATATATATGTGTGTGTGGGGGGGGGGTGTAGTAATATTTGCCGGAAGTCTCTTGACAATAATACTGTGACATTTCCCATCATGAATTCCAATTTCTAATACCACGTAATGTTCTGTCCGACGTTTCGAAAGTTTGTTTGTGGGCTGCGGTATATTCTTCCAAGACAAATATCACCATAAAGAGTTTTGATGTAATAAAATAACATCATCAAAGTTCAGATATTGGTCTGATCCCATCTTTGTGCGCAATACTGTACATTATAAATTCCGTAAAGTTAATATGTACAGGGAAACTGTGTACTTGAATTCGTGGTGGATAACATGTTTGCCCTCATTAGTACAACACAACATCATGCTTTATTAAAGCTGAGGTCAATAACATAGGGTATTAGTTAAGAACATACACAACGAAAATTTAAAGCATTGAATGTGGAAAATATGTAGAAATTGCTTAATACTTACAGATTTTCAACATTCGGTGGAATGGGTTGAGGGACTAATGTCAGTCCCCGAGATGAGCAATCTATATATGTCTGAGAATTATCGCATTCGCATATGCTGCAAATGTCTGAAACAGCACGAGTCTCCAAACATAATCTCATATAGACTACCAACGTAAAAGTCAATTTAAATTGATGGAACATATTTCCACACGTAGATTAATCTGTAAAAGAAGAAAATACAAAAGATCAGGAAATTCAGTGTCGTTTCATTCCCATTGCAGATTCTTCGAAAGACAAAGATTGCCCCCCTCCCCTGTTCCATGAGATGAATTTATTCTTTTGTCGCTGAAATTCAGCTTAATATTGAAACGTACAAAACTGACTTCACTGAGAATTCAATGAGGAAAACATAATTATAGATAATAGCTTCAATGAGTAATAATGTCGAAGATAAGCTGAACATCAATCACAGCTGCACAGACACACACACACACACACACACACACACACCCACACACACACACACACACACACTCACACGTATTATATATGTGTGAGTGCATGTGTATGTGTGTAATGTCCTTGCTATTTTTGTTATTTTCCTTTCTATCAACATTTCGCCTCCCTTCAGATTCCATGGAGATAGTGTGTGAAGATGCTACAACTGACCAATACCTTATCAACAGCCTCATACTCATCTTTCTATCATCAATGATAAAAAACAGAGCGACCATAACTACAACAACCCCATGAACGGTTGAAGATCCGTAAACCGTAAACATCGGCAGTAGAAAAGTTTGTTCCCTGCTCCCTTTGAAGAGCAAGTTCATTCCAAACTCACAGTTCTCCAAACCAACAACAATTATCCAAATTCTTCTTTTCACCGGACTTCTCCATCCCACGCTGATTCTTTGAAGAATGAGATGGAAAAGAAAGATGAGGCCGAAAGATGGCAAATAGTTCCCAAAAGGTGAAGCGAAAACGGAGGAGGGCACAGAGCCCCACTTTCAAGGACAAAACAGAGGCAACTACAAACACAAAATTACATCTACCACATATTTAACAGCTCCAATAACAACGACAGCAACATCTTCAACAACAAAACAACAGCAACATCACAAACACGGAAATATCCTCATCAACAACAACAGCATCACCGACATCAACAAGAAACATGCAAACTCTACCACAACAAAAATTGAAACTGTTAAAAGAAAACAATTTAAACTGCACACAAAACGTATCCATCAACTTCACTGTTGTGAACTAAAGCAACAGTGAGTTGATGGACTACTTGAAGATAAAAATAAAATCAAGTCGGAAGGGGCTTCTCAAAAATTAAGGTGAATTACCCCCCCCCCCCCCATTTTTACTTTCTCCGACGAGCATGCCTGCACTGAAAGTGGAGTATGTGGATGTGCGTGGCCTGGGAACAGGTTTGAAGCAGGTCGCTTTAGATGTGGCCCCCATTAACAAAACAGGAATTTCGGAAAGCATGATTTAGCCTCCTTTCTTTTCTTAGACTACGAGTTATTCTAATCTTGTGGTCTGTCGGGTGTGAGCGGCTGTGTAGCAGTGCTGTCCTTCAAATTCTTAGAACTCAAAGTGAGTGCAATCTTCTTGGACCCGGACAGTATGGTGGTGGTGTTGGTGGTGGTACTGGACGTGAATAACAGCGAGGGTAGCGCCTTCAGAACGGTAGCCGTTTTTTGCCCCGACAGGAGCTGGAAAGACAGATTTCCTCAGGTATCCCTCTCGCATTTAGTACCAGTGAAAGACTGAAACAGAATTTGACGGAAGGAAGGACTGTGTAGGGCGAGTACATTGTAAAAGGGCTGTAAAGTCTCGAAAATCTGCTCTGGAACTTCCAGCTGTCTGACAGGTATCGACTGGATTATCCCCTGCGTGACGGCTCAGGCATACTGTGGCTGCTGATGTGTCGATACGAACTGAGGCTGCGACAGTTGCAACTATTTACTAGACGGTGAACTTGCATGGGCCCCGTTTGTGAGGCAGATCACCTACATTTCTACCGTCATTATTTATCGCATGACAGTCGTGCCTTTCTTCGGTTACTATTTGATTAGGTTGAAATGTCTCTTATTTTCTTGTGAAAAGGACTGTTTCTAATGGTTAGGTGGTCAGGTGGTCAGCCTGCTGCCGGCACATCTGCGTGGCGACCTAGATCTGCCGTGGCTGCTGATGCGCTGATACCTGCTGAGGTTGCAACACCTGCAAAGATTTCTTGACGGTGAACGTGTTTGACCTCCGTTTTTCAGACATATCTTTCCCCAGATCGTCTCTGGGACAGGGCTGCTCTCCTGGGTCAAGGAAAGCTCGAAATTCGCGACCTGCCGCCTAGAATGTTGCCAGGTGTTCACAGCCCTCTACCAGTCGAGCAATGGAGAGGTGGATATTCAAAGTGAGCAATATATAAAGGATTAGTGACGGGGACATGCGGCGGCGTTCTTAGGGAGATACTAGGCGTCGACGAAAATGAAGTGGCTAGACTGTCCTTGGGGACTTTTCGTTCGGGCATTACCACTTATAATTTCCAGATATTCTTGACTTAACAGTTAAATCGAGGGGTGCTACCGGTTTGATTTAAACTGTACAGGCATGGATGTTCTGTCCGACGGGCTTGTCCCAGGTGTGTGCAAGGCGACGAATCCGTTCGGCACGCATTTGTCGATTGAATGAAGGCCACTAACTGCTGACATCACTGTAACGAATGAGTGGATGATGTTCCACTGTGGATGACACATGGAAAAGCCATATTTGTCTTGATGGATGTGTCAAAGGATAATGAAGTATCAAAATATCAACCAATATCATATTAACCACACATGTAAAAACTGCTGACATGAGTAATAACTGACAAAGTGTACACATTTTTGGATTATGAAAGATTGTTACCATATGAGCAGAAGGGTTGTAAACGAATGTCAAGTAGGACAAAAGATCAGATATTTATAAAGGAACTGCAGAAGAATGTTAACGGCAATAGGAGTGGCCTGTCTAGATTACCTAAAGCCCTATGAAATGATGCCTCTCAGATGATTAGGGAAATCTAAGACTGTTGAAATGATGTATGACATCCTGGAAACCGGAATTAATATTTGCAGGAAAGTCATTGTGTAGAGTGAAGATCAGAAAATCTCTCACCATTCTTGTTTGTGTTGGTATTAAAACATATGTCGATGGTTTTGAGAGATCTTATAGCAGGATATGATTTGGGAAATGTAGTGGAAGCGGTTTACGGCCTGCGATACATGGATTATTAAATACTTTAAATGGAAAATAAAGATCAAATTAGCCCATTTGTGAATGTAATAAGTATTTTCAGTAATGACATACGAATAGAATTTAGTATAAGTAAATGTTTCATTTGATATTAAGGAGATGGAAGGTAAAGCAAAGTCAGTGACTTAAACAGTCAAATAACCAGGTAATGAAGAGTTCAGAGGTGATATGTACAAATATTTGGGAAGTTTGGAATCAGATACCAACAAAAACAGAGAGATGGAGGAAACCATTTAGAAAGAGTAGTTCAGAAGGATCAAGCAGATACTGAAATTTAACTTAAATTCTAGAAATATTGTAAAAGTAATGAATTCAAGGGCTGTATCAATTGTGAGATATGTGGGAGGTCCTGTGAATTGAAGCAAAGAAGAACTACAAGACATTGATCGGATCGAAAAACTCTGATAATAATGACGATGTAGAAGGCTTTGCATTAAAAGGGTAGATATGAACAAGCTGTACATGAAATGTAAAAACCGAGGAAGGGGATTGATCTGTGTGGGGGATTATGTGAACATGATAGTGTAAAATCTCAATCAGTTTATTAACGAAAGTACTGAAGCGTTGCTAGCAGCAGTAAGCAATGGAAACATACTAAAATAAGATCAAAGAAAAGCTGAAGTACTTGAAACACGGAAGCAAATTTGTATGAAAATTTACACACTCAGTTTATGAAGAATACTGTAGCAGAAGACGCTTGAAATTGGTTGAAAAAGGAAATTCTCAATAAAGAGACGGAAGGATTCATGGCAGATCAGGATAAAATCCTCTGAACAAATAGTAAAAATGTCGGACAGGAGTTAATGTGTCGCCATTGTGCAGATTGTGCGATGAACGAGAAGAAAGAGTCACTCACAAAGTAAATGGATGCTCCAAACACGTAGAGAAATTACAAATATTGGAGACATGAAAATGTTGCAAAGATCATCCACTGGGAAATGGGTAAAAAATATAGACTTTCATCAGCACACAAAGTGCTACGAACATGCATCTGAAAAAGTAGCTCAGAATTATAAGGTTAAACGCATCTGGGACTCTCTCATCCAAATGCATCATATTCCTAGAGCGTAACAGACCAGATATGTTGGTGTTTGAGAATAGGAACTTAAATTAAGTGGGGAGCATGCATTTGGTACCGTAAAATAAGAAAAATAAACGAATAAAGTAGACATTTACCAGGACCTAAAAACTGATAAACGGATTTTGGGGATCTACAAAAAATGAGGTCGTACCAATTGTCATTGGAGACTTAGTAACAAAAGGGTAGAGGCTCAAGGAATGGATAGAAAAGATTGGCTTGCTGAAGCACATAGCATACATGGAATTCGACTGCTTGTTAGGAACGGTGTAGATCATGCTAAAGTACTTGGATGGCTGAGGTCACACGTGGTGGCTTTGTTATCCAAATGTAAACGTACTTAATTTCTATCATGTTGGGGAGGTGAGATACAAAATAATTTGAAATAATATTAGTAATTATTATTTCAAATATTTGCAATCAGGGTAGATTGTGGGTGGTGGGACTGAATCGATTACATCGACCTCAGTGTTTGGAAATTGTCCATAGTCTTTGACTTGTATGTCCCCAGAAAAGAGATCACTCAGTGTGTTCTCGTCGATGCCTAGAGTCAATCCGAGGTCATCGTCGCTCATATCCTCCACTAACCTCTGTGGAAAAGACAAGTTGTTTTCTTTAACGGCTTTGACAGGAAGATACAATATTGTAAGCTCCTGGCAACATTCAAAATGCCAAAGGTCCAATCTTTGTCTACGTTTGAGTTATCACTGCAGCTCGATCAAGGAAACGAACTGCGGAAAGCCCAGTCACACGAAAGAGTGACATATCTTTCTGCAGTTCGCTCTTGTATTCCTTGTTGCCGTTGGTACCTTTGCAGTAATCTAAATGTTTCTTCAGGTCAGTCCGCCTCTTACATGCGAGCGCATCGTCAAGGACGTTATTCTGCGAATCCCGAGACAACAACGGAGTAGGTATTGACAATAGATGGATTATTTGATTAGCAGAATTGTATACATCTATAAGAATCAGAAAAACAAATGTTCAATTCTTGTGAGAGTTTTCTTCGGTCGGATTGGAGGTAGTAATCCACCGAAGCGATGCATGCATTCGTTTCTTCCGTCAATCAATTCAGAGACAGATACTCTCATACCATTTTTATGAGAGATTGTCACATTACTCCAGACATCCTTCCAGCACCTGTCCACTTGAAGCTTTGATCCGAACCAAAATTCAATCACTTTCACCGGACTGATAATATAAATCACCACAGGTTAACATGGACTTGCGCATAGCCACCGATTTGTCCTCGCTTATGCGTGATCCTGTATACACCTGGTATCCTCCTAGTGAAATTTCCGTTGGTTTTACAGGCAAATTTTCTGTCACCATCATAGCTACATCGTCTGCGTATACATGTAGCCATCGCTCTGCTCTAATCCAGATCCATCGGAATATCCATGAATTCTCTACCAACTCAGCTTTCACAACAAAGGATCCAACGCCAAAACGAATAAGACCGAGAAGAGGCGGCATCTCTAGTGAACCAAGTTTGATACTGAAGGTGTCCAACAGGTTGAATCTGACTTCTAAGTAGTTGCCGCTGTACATGGTGGTGACCCAGCCTCTGAATTCGAGAAGGAGCAGACAAGAAGCAATGATTTACGCTGTCAAATGCTTTGGGCTGATTCAAATTGACCAGAGACCCTGCGAAAACCAGATATATTCCCAGTCCCCTTCCATGATGGTTATCATTGTTCGGCCTGTCGTAGATCGCAGATTTGTACGTCTCGAACTATACTACTGACAACCAACGCTAGCATCTTGGCCAGTATATCGAGCAGAGTTATGAGCCTAACGTTTTCAATCACATACCCCTGTTTGGATCCTTCCTCAGTCATTCTTTGGTTTACACGTGTGGGAACAGTCTCAGTTTGTTGTCAGTTACAGTAAAAGGTTGCTATATGGATATAGAGTTCTTAAGGCAGATTATGCAATGCTGGAGATTTATGCCCCTCACAGCGGATCAGCATATCTATCACTTCCATCTGCTGAAATCAGTTTCTTGCAGCACTCAGTCTCCCTGTCTGATAGGCGCAGCAAACCATCCAAGTAATCCTTAAAGGCCGCGGTCTGACGTATATCGCTCCTCGAAAACACTTTGACGAATTGCTACCGAAACACAGCAGTCATTTGTTTAGAATCGGAGTACACATTACCGCTGCGGTCTGCTAGTGAGTGAATACTTGCTATAATGATATGCTGCACCTCCACCACACGGAACCAACTGACGGCTTTTGAGCTTGCATGTTTCAGAGAACGCAATGTAGCTCGGACAATGCAATCTTCGTGTTTCCCGTCGGTAAATAGTCGAGATCCATTCTCACCGCTAGCACGTTCCTCTCTATTTCTATCTTCTCTTATGTACCTCTTCTAAGCTACTAAGAAGTTTATTTTCTAGTCTGTATTTCTCTATAGCAATCACTGCTGAAACTATCAGATATCGCTGATTTTCCTCTTTAGTGAAATCCACAACCTGTTGTTCATGATCTCCCCTCAATTCTTGCTTGGCTAGTATACTAATCTAATCCCTGGAACTTTCACACCGGAAAGGACGCGGTCATTTTCCAGTAACAGGCTCCTTGTTTATTAGTTTTTTTTTTATATATTGATTATAGACGTCCCCAGCTTGTTTTCTAAGTAGCCAACTATCTGAAGCTGTGGAAAATTTAAACTACACCTATCCACTAATCTTACAGAGCCCTACCTAAGGATGACTTGGATGACTCTCTGCAATTTGATCATGTCCACATTGGTGTATTCGGAAAATTGAGGCCTGTCAGAAAATAGGAAATATCCGAGAATACTTGCGTGTTTTGTGCACCCCACTCTCCTACTCCCACATAATATTTGTGTGTGTTCACAGACCCGTTCCAAGCACGCACTAACACTAATGAGCGAAATACACTAGACGCCAAAAGATATCCAGGCTCCACTTTTTCCTTTCCAGCTGCTCATATCTAAGGCCACCTGCCTACCGACCAGGTCTAAGAAGACCTTTTTGAGGCCTTGCCTAAGCCTTCAGAGCTCCTTCTGTATAAAAAGTCTTTCAATCCTCTCATCTCATGCTGGAAACTTTTCCTCAAAACATGGTATATTGTTGGCGGTGTTCTTACCAGAGCCCTTCCTTGTACAGTTTTGGAAATGTTGAGTGCATGAAGACCCTGGCTAGTTACAATTTTATTTTTGTTAGAGTTTGTGAACATTATAATCTTAACGTTTTACTTTCGGAGAACTGTTCAGTTGCGAGGCTCATCCGTGAGAGGTTGCTCTAAATGCTACGTCCCATGCAGTTAATGCAATTGCTGTTTTGTTTGCTTTTGTCTGTGGTCCATTTCTTACCGACCCCGATGTGACTCTCACTGTTGTTGAGAATATTTCTGTTTCTGTTCTTGATGCTGCTGTTGTAGGTTTGTATCTTGTTGTTCAAGTTGTTGTGGGTGTTGTAATTCTTTTTCTATCACTTTGTTTACGAGACTAGGGACACTGGTCTCCGACTTATTGGACTTCATGTATAACATTTTGAGAAATTAAGGGTCAAGTCAGTATTGTCACCAGCCCCACCGCTCATTTTCTTTTCGGAGGTCAATCGATAATCACCCTCTCAGGTGCTTTGGTGTCTTCGGAGACCACTTCTATATCCGAAGAGTAGACTGGATTTGCATTTAATGTCTTCTGTATCGTTTGCCGTTGCTGTTGGTAGTGGTAGTCGTAGTTTTGAAGGTGGCCAAGAGACTTGTTTCCCGCTTTTCCCTGACTGGATGTAAGTTCTGTAGCCCTTGTGTTTATGGTTGTTGCAATGGGTGCTGCTACCGCCTTCTTGGCGTTGTGAGCAGCGACACGGAGCGAGTCATTGCTTTAAATTACACTACTGTGAAGTAGAAAGCTTTCAGGTGATCTATTTTATCACAAATATAACATCTGTGATTCCTACCCCTCACGACCACCTACATCTGCCCCGCAATCTCTGAAATAGAGAAAAGTTTGGTATGCAAGCAACGTCTTCTGGAACAGCCAAAACTTGGGATTACATAACGTTCCTATTTTGTTGGGGGTTTGGTTTCATGCTTATCATTTCCCCGTGATCCTCTAAAGTGGCTATTACCCTGACTTGGTCCCTATCAGGAGGTATGTTTGTGATCCTCAGTTTCGTCACATGACTTCCCATATCCAAGTGTAGCATCGCGAACTCCAGGAAAGTGCAGGTCGTATCCATCCTATGCACATTACTTTTATTGCTACAGATGTCTACCATGGTCCCCTGATGCATTCTTTGGGAGACATACACTACAGAAGGCTACAAATCATGCAAATATTTTTTTCTATTTCGGTCGGGGAAGAGTATTGTGGCTTTGTTTCTGCGCACGGTGAACGATATCGTTCCTATAATATTTAATGACATTCATGACATTTTAATGACATCCACTTAATTTTAATGACACCCACTTAATTTTAATGACACCAACTTAATTTTAATGACACCTACTTAATTTTAATGACACCCACTTCCCCTTGAAGTAGATGGACGATCCCACGCTTTGTAACATTCGCTAAAGATAACTTTTTTCGTTATGAATTTTCTTCGTTATAGTTGCTAGTACCACCTGACTGGCCTTCGTGCGGGTGGCACGTAAAAGCACCTACTACACTCTCGGATTGGTTGGCGTTAGGAAGGACATCTAGCTGTAGAAACTCTGTCAAATCAGATTGGAGCCTGGTGTAGCCATCTGGTTTCACCAGTCCTCAGTCAAATCGTCCAACTCATGCTAGCATGGAAAGCGGACGTTAAACGATGATGATGATGATGATGATGATGATAGTTGTTGTCCTTGCTGCTGCACTTGTAGCTTGTGCTCATACTTTTGTTCTCATTCGTGTTGTTGTTTTGTTAATTGTGGCGGCTGCTGCTGATGTCTACGACACAGCTGTTATTCTTGTTGCTATAAAAACCTTTCAGCACCATTGTTTATAGTTTCATTGCTGGTGCTGATTACACTATTATTGTTGTTGTCGTAGGAGTTGTAGTTTACACTGGTAGTATTTTGTTATTGTTGCTGCCGTCGTCTTTGATGTTGTTTACTGTTTTGGCTCTTATTGTTTGTAGTTACTGTGTTGCTTTCAATGGGAGTGGCAACCACCTCTCTTGGCCGACTACTATGGCAGGTCGTTTAAGTATGACGTCAGTGGTGAGGCGAATACATTTTCTCCTAAAAATACTCCTCTATTTAGAATTGTGAGAAAAGAAATTAATAGAAGATATGTATAGAAAAAGTTCTCAAAACCAGCTGATGCCAGTTCTGTCATTAGAACTGGGAGAATCTTCTTCAGTAGAAACATGGAGGAATCCGCAAAACAACAGTTACAATTTCAGCGCTCGAAAATAGTATAAAGAAAGTGAATTTAGAGAAAACTCAAGCTTGGATGTTATGTATGATGGCTAATAATAGTTCTTTCTAATTTTGTCACAAAGCTGGAATTTTTAGGGGAGGGTCTGTCCATTACTTCGACCCCGTTGCTAAATTGTTATCTCATCGATCCCGGAAAGACGAAAGACCAATTCAAACTCGAGGAATTTGAACTTAGAAAGTAAAGACGGACGAAATGCAACTACTTACATTTGTCCGACGTACTAATGGACATGTCAGCTAAACGCATTAATAATAATAATAAATAATAATAATGTTTTTGTTCTTAGCCACGGAGGCAGGACATTAAACAGAAAAGGAGAAATACAACACAAGGGACAAGTGGGGTTCAGCACAAAACTTCGTGTATAAAGTTAAAGCAAGAACAATAAGTCAATAAAATTCCCCAAAAGGAGGGAGTTCCACCCAGGGACAACCAGGGAACCCGTCAAATCCTGGTTACCCCGACTGCTTAAAGGCACCTCAGCATTAGTCACGTTCATTTTCAACTTCTCCGGTTTACAAGCGTAGGCCCATTTACACAGACCGAAATACTAATTTCATAATTTTGGCACAAGTCCAGCAATATCTAGGGAGAGTGTCAGTCTGTTATATCCATCGCAATGCTCAACTGGTACTTATTTTTTTTGACAAAGGAAGGATTAAAGGGACAGTCGATTTTGTCATGATATAAACTCAGGGCGTAAAGACGGACGAAATATTGCTAAGCATTTTGTCCAGTGCATTAACGATTCTGTCAACTCGTCGCCTTAATAATCCTTTCTACAATAGGCACAAGGCCTGAAATTTGCGGGGAGGGGTAAATTGATTATATCGTCCCCAGAGCGTAATTAGTAATTATGTAATCGACCCCACAAGGGACGAAAGTTGGAATTTTAACTCAACGTAAAGACAGACGAAAGTCTGCTAAACGTTTTACGCAGCGTGCAAACGATTCTGCCACCTTGCCACCTTAATAAAAATAATTATGATGATGATGATGTATGTATAGAAATAGATAGAGAGAGATAGTGACAAGTATGTATGTGTGTATGTATATATGTATGTATGTATGTATGTATGTGTGTATGGAGGGATGGATGGATACTCATTTATACATATATAAATATACCAGAGAAGTTTCTGTCTATCAATGTATATACCATAGTGGCTATGTTGTTGCACTAATGGGTGCTAAATCGTTGGTGCGTCGTCAAAAATGCTTTACTTTATATATTCTGGTTCCCTGCGTTTTGAGTTCAAATCCCCACTGCTTGGAGGACGCAACGACAAACCACACTACTTTTCATGCCAAGTCTTGTCATTGTAGTCGTAATTCTAGCAAACTGTTTAACAGTAGCAGGGCAAGGTGTGGGTCATCCCAGTTCATACAGAGAGTACTGGAGAAGGTTCACAAGAACAAGATCTGCCCACGGACAGACCACTGATAGACTATATATACACAACTCAAGTATCATTGTCTCCGTTGGTTTCGACTTTCGGAAAAATTGTAACATATGTTTTTATATACGCATACCTGCATTAATGTTTAGACTACACGAAATTTCTAAGATTTAAAAATTTTGTATTTATGCACATAAAAAAATTATATTTACATGTATGTGCGCCTGGTTAACACACGTTTCTTACAAGTTTTGGTGTTAAAATTTTGCAGCAGTTCTCAAAACATTACAAATTCGAATACAAGTAAGAATATATAATAAACTTGTAAAAAATATACGTGCATGATACGTAAAATTCCACAAATTGCACGGATCATGTAAGAAATTGGCTGAATACCTGAAATTCATCAAAACATGGATAGAAATGAAGGTGGTTTGATATTTATTGATGCACCCGAGGGTACTGATAAAACTTTTCTTCTCAATATGTGTTCCCAAAAACAACCAACTAGCCATTACGACAGCATCATCAGGCATTGCTGCGACACTATTGAAGCTAGGTCACACTGCTCACACTCGATTCAAGCTCCCTATATCGGTAGACTATGTGTTGTTGTTGGCTCTCCGTCGCTTACGACGTCGAGGGTTCCAGTTGATCCGATCAACGGAACAGCCTGCTCGTAAAATTAACGTGCAAGTGGCTGAGGACTCCACAGACACGTGTACCCTTAACGTAGTTCTCGGGGATATTCAGCGTGACACAGTGTGACAAGGCTGACCCTTTGAATTACAGGCACAACATAAACAGGAAGTAAGAGTGAGAGAAAGTTGTGGTGAAAGAGTACAGCAAGGTTCGCCACCATCCCCTGCCGGAGCCTTGTGGAGCTTTAGGTATTCTCGCTCAATAAACACTCACAACGGCCGGTCTGGGAATCGAAACCGCGATCCTATGACCGCGAGTCCGCCGTCCTAACCACTGGGCCATTGCGCCTCCACATCGCTAGACTATAATTCAACATGCAAAATATCTCCTCGTGATGTCACTGGGTGTTTGCTTCATGATGCACGCTTGATTATTTGGTACGAGACACTCATGTGACATCGTAATCTATTTGAAGCGTTGAATCGAACAATGAAGGATGTAATGAACAACGACTTGATCTTTGACGGCATATTGATAATTTTAGGTGGTGATTTCCGTCAAATACTTCTAGTTGTTCGAAGAGAACTAAGGTCTTCCCTAATTAGAGCATGTTTGAAAAATATCCGTAATTTGGTACAAATACAAAGTACTTCATCTCACCAGTAATATGAGAGTGCAAAACTGTCTCAGCAGTAATGATACCACCTCTCAAGAGCTCGACTGGCATATAATTCTGTTTGGCTAGTGCAAGCTGGTGATGGAAGAATCCCCAGTGTTCAAAGGCAATTATATGATGATGTAATAGAGATTCCTCAGCAATTTCAAGTCAACAGCAAAGAGGATTTGATCCACCATGTTTATGAAGATTTAGAGGTTAACTTTAACAATGCCTGATTGTTATCCTCACGAGCAATATTAACAACACAGTAGATAATCTAAATAGCCACATAATCCAGAAATTTCCAGATGAAACATGTAGTCTGAGGAGTATTGATTTTGTTGCAGAATATCAACAATCTTCACACTGTCCTCCTGAATTTCTGAATTGTCTTAATATAAGTGGTATGCCAATTCCTATTATCAATTTGATAACGGGCGTTCCTATAATGTTGCTAAGAAGCTTAGATCAGAGAAATAGACATTGTAATGTCACGTGTTATAGCGTGTTATCGGTGTCAGATAGCATGATCGATACAAGTAAAATAACTGGTGTTGATGAAGGACGCACACTTTTGATTCCCCACATTATTCTGCAATAATCTGATGCCGAGTTTACTTTGAAAAGAGGCTAATTTCCACCTGCTTTCGCGATGTGTATAAACAAAAGTCAGGGACAAAGGACTTTCTAAGTGCAGTATCTACGTGCCTGCGCCGTTTTTTACTCATGGCCAGTTATATGCCGCTCTTAGTAGAGTTGGAGAGCCAGTGAATCTTGCAATATTTGATCAAAAAAATTTACCAGACCAGGTCGTAATGAGAATGTAAGAAGACTTACACGTAATGTTGTCTACACGGAAATAGTGTAAATATTGATATGCTGCCTATGTAAATATTCCTTAATTGTTTCAGTCATTTGACTGTGGCCATGCTGGAGCACAACCTTTAATCGAGCAAATCCACCCCAGGACTTATTCTTTGTAAGCCTAGTACTTATTCTATCGGTCTCTTTTGCCGAACCGTTAATGACGGGGACGTTAACACCCCAGCATCGGTTGTCAAGCAATGCTAGGGGGACAAACACAGACACACAAACACAGACACACATACACACACACACACATACACACATACACACACACACACACACACACACACACACACACACACATATATATATATATATATATATATATATATATATATACATATATATGACGGGTTTCTTTCAGTTGCCGTCTACCAAATCCACTCACAAGGCTTTGGTTGGCCCGAGGCTATAGTAGATGACACTTGCCCAAGATGCCAAGCAGTGGGACTGAACCCAGAACCATGTGGTTGGTAAGTGAGCTACTTACCACACAGCCACTCTTGCGCCTATAGTAAAGATTTGCTTAATATTTTCTTTGTTATTTTATTACTGATTTTGTAAAGTATTTGAATAAAAAAGAATATGTAAACATTTTATCAAATTATATCTTTTGCGTATTTCTCAAACAATAGTTGAATTAGATTGGAATACTATTCTAAACATAACATTGTTTTTCCTTATTGACGGGTCATGTACTAGTAATAATAATGATGATGATGATAATGATGATAATAATAATAGTTATATAAATAATAACAACAATAATAATAATAATAATAATAATAATAATATTAATAATAATAATAATATTAATAATAATAATAATAATAATAATTATTATTATTATTATTATTATTATTATTATTATTATTATTAGTACTATTATTATTATTATTATTATTTATATTATTATTATCATCATTATTATTTTTACCCACAAGGGTGAAGGATGAGGGACTCTACAGAGACAGACAAAGTGTGGGAGATTACATTTAAGGAAATGATAAAAAATAATAATAAAATAAAAAGGAATACACTCCGTCCTATTATAGGTGCAATGCCTGGAATTTTGGGGAAGTTCTTGTCGATTACATCGACCCCAGTATGTTGCTAATACTTATTTTATCGACACCAAACGGATGAAAGGTGAATTCTATCACGGCAGAATTTGAGCTCAGAACGTAGCCGCGGGCTAAATACCACTAAGCATTTCCTCCAGCCTGTTAACGATTCTGTCAGTTTACCGATTTAATAATAATAATAATGATAATAATAATAATAATAATAATAATAATAATAATAATAATAATAATAATAATAATAATAATAATAACAGAGCTGGGACCTACATACACTGGAAGCTATGCCAACACTATGGAATAACAACAGAAAAAAGATGGTATAAGCACAGGCCAGAAAAGGTCACAGAAAACGAGAAAGCAACCATATTCTCGCATATGCCAATACACACAGATAGAGAGAAATTAAAAGGACAATAGGCCAGATATAATTGTCAGAGATCATGAAGAAGAAATGCTTTGTAATTGATGTATCAATACCAGTAGATGACAACGTTTTCCTAAAAGAAATGGAGAAAATTTCAAAATACAAATACATGGAAATAGAGTTAAATCGAATGTGGAATCTGAAAACAGAAACAATTCCTATCATAGTAGCCGCGTTAGGTATAATAAAAAAAAAATATTCAGAGAAATACATAAGAAAAATACCAGGACTTAGAAATATATATAACATACAGAAAATTACACTACTGGGCACTGCACACATCCTACGCAAAACACTTTCAATACAGAAACCATAAGAGCATCACAGTAAACCACAGCACATACCCAAAGTACACAGAGCTGCGCTCGGTAGTGAAGTGAATGCATGTTATAAAAAGAAAACTACTGAATAATAATAATAATAATAATAATAATAATAATAGTAGTAGTAGTAGTAGTAGTAGTAGTAGTAGTAGTAGTAGTAGTAGTAGTAGTAATAATAATAATAATAATAATAATAATAATAATAATAATAATAATAATAGTAGTAGTAATAGTAGTAGTAGTAGTAGTAATAATAATAATAATAATAATAATAATAATAATAATAATAATAATAATAATAATGATAATAATAATAATAGTAGTAGTAATAGTAGAAGTAGTAGTAGTAGTAGTAGTAATAATAATAATAATAATAATAATAATAATAATAATAATAATAATAATAATAATGATAATAATAATAATAATAATAATCCTTTCTACTAAATATATAAGGGCTGGAAATTTCGGAGGAGTGGATATATATCAATATGTCAACCATAATAGAAGGCATCTATTTCCTATTCCTACATCAAAATTGTGAAGCATGAGAAGAATAAAGTGAGAAGAAAAACTGTCGACTTACCTGACGTGAAACGCAATGTTCGGCTGGTCATCTGTTTTATATTTGCTCTAATCGTGTTGTTTCGTTCCTTCTAGCAGAAATTAAAAACTATAAATAATGTATTTCAGTATAAACGACTGTCAAACGAGATCCAACTTTTCTTAGCCAATCAGACTTCCAACCGTTTTATGACTTTGTATATATTTTATTTCTCTCGATTTCACCTCTAACTACATCTCTTTTGAAGCGTCTTGTGTACTTTAGTTCACACACACACACACACACATGTATATATATATATATATATATATATATATATATATATATATATATATATATATATATATATATATATATATATATATATATATATATAGATAGATATATACATATATGAGTAGATTTATGTTACACTAGTAAAATCCCACACAACAATCTAGATTCAGCAATACACACTTATGCTTGCACGTGCCCGTGTCTGTACGTGCATCCGTGTGGGTGTATGTATCTATCTATCTATCTATCTATCTATCTATCTATCTATCTATCTATCTATCTATCTCTCTCTCTCTCTCTCTCTCTGTATATATATATATATATATATATATACGTGCCCTCTCCCTAACCCCTGTAATTCAGTGGCTAGGTCCTGGTACTTTGACAGCAGGATATCCAGTTTTTTTTTTTCGAAGGTACCTAAATCCAACCCAAACTGGTCTGTCAGTCTTTTGCTGTACAAAGATATCATAATCTGACCCGATACCTCTTATTGTCTAATATATTATACATAACCTAACAAAGTGTATATATCTGTGCGTGTATTATATATGTATGTTTGTATGTATATATATATATATATATATATATATATATATATATATATATATATATATATATATATATATGTATATATATGTATATATGTATATATGTATATGTGTATATATATATATATATATATATATATATATATATATATATATATATATATGTGTGTGTGTGTGTGTGTGTGTGTGTGTGTGTATGTGTGTGTGTGCATATATATGTATATATATATATATATATATATATATATATATATATATATATATATATATATATATATATATATATATAGATATATATATATATGAAAATATGTGCATGTGTGTATGCAGTCATTTTCATTTTATATAAATTTAGACGAAACATCTATTAAAAAAATGTTTTTGAATTGCTGGGTTAAGTTAAGTGCATTGACAATTTCGAGGCCTACTTGCAATTATTACAAATATGTACCCCACCCATCCAGGCTTTGAAACTAGAATCTGTTTGAGATTTTCAATTCACTAGATCACACAAACATATACATATATTCCCACACACCCACATACAAATGTCTCCTGGGTCACTGTGACCTAGACTGTAGTATCATGACTAAGACTTAGAATATTGGGGAGAAAAGGAGGAATAATATCTCCCTTTTCTTGGATAGCAAATGGAAAGCCTTCTAGTTTAGACGTAATTTATTTATTACATAACCAAGAGAGAGAGACAGAAAGGGGAGAGCGGGGGTAGAAAGGGAGAGAGAG
Organism: Octopus bimaculoides; assembly: GCF_046866305.1. NCBI lineage: Eukaryota > Metazoa > Mollusca > Cephalopoda > Octopoda > Octopodidae > Octopus > Octopus bimaculoides. The sequence goes on from NC_142956.1 coordinate 6,086,877, forward strand.
TAATATTCCTATCACTCTCTAGTTCATGTAACTTTCAGAACCTGCTCCGACAGTTTAATACAGCTAGCATTCTTCCTCTGATACGTTACGTTTGCTTTTTATAGCAATTGAATGATTTTGCCACTTCAGTGTTTGGGTATGACATTCTCCAAATGAATGCAATTTACTAAGAAGATGACCAGATACCTTCCCTACCATCATATCTTAAACGCATCATCCACTGAACGTCTGTCAATTTGGTTAGATGTCCTCTCTATTGGGTTTTATTGCTATACACACTTTATTCTATGCTCATTTCTGTTTTCCATTTCTCTCTCAGGAAAACTTACTACCCAGAATATGGCACCACGACTGATGCTGACATCTTAGAACATTGGTAAACTTCTTACTCTAGCATTCTTGCTTTGTTTGATAAACCTGTTGCGCTGTTTCTATCTTGGTATTGCTTTTCGTGGTCCTATTTTGTCAATATTTTCAAACCATCTCTTGCCATATATGGCCCTGTCTATGCAGCTCTTTCGCTACATATATGGATTAAAAATATATGTTATATATATATATATATATATATATATATATATATCCCTATCTGATCTTGTCCATTCTTGTTATCGTAACTTCTAGTGGTTCGATGAGCTATTAAAATTATGCCCACGTCTGTCCTAGATTAACTAGTGTTTTTCATTGCGAATATTAGCGCTTCATTTAGTACCATATTATTAATCAGGGAATAGTAGCTACCTGTATATAGATATTTTAGTTCTCTCTGCTCTCATAAGTAATGTTTAAACCTCCTGGGTGACGAAACACTGTGAAAGTCCAATCTTAGTTTTTAGTTTGGGCATTACTCTCTCTATGATGTTTTTACGTATACGTCCAATGTCCGTACAAAAGATCACTGTGCATTGAATAAGATAAATAGTCTAATATTAGCACATTTAATATCTCAACAGATACATAAGGGTTTGCCCTACGCATATATGTGTATACATACACACACACACACACACACACACACACACACACACACACACACACACACACACACATATATATATATATATATATATATATATATATATATATATATATAGGTATACATATATTGATACAGATATATACAAATATATACGTACATTTGTATATAGGGGTATATAAACATATATATAACATATTTGTATATAGATGTGTATATATATGCATATATGCATAGAGTTTTTGATGTGATGTACATATATTTTAGCATATATTGGGAGTATTAGGGTAATTAGAATGTTGGATGATTACATATGTTCTGATATATATATATATATATTTTAGAGGTTTCTCCGTTATCGCGTTTATATATATATATATATATATATACATACATACATATATGCACAAAGATCTATACGTGGACTTATATTACACAAGCAATATCACAGGAAAGTTGCTGGATTCGGCAATTTATATTTATGCCTGCGCGCGCGTGTCTGAGTGTGCATGAGTGTGTATGCATGTACCTATCTATCTATACCTGCCCTCTCCCTAGCCTGTGTAACTGAAAAGCTAGGACCTGGAACTTTGACAGGTGGAGATCCATTTTTCTTTAGAAAGCACCTAAATCTACACCAAATTGTTGCCAGTCCTTTGGTGCACATATATGTAATAATCTGCCCACAATCCTTTTTTTTTATCCTAACTTATTGTTTCATATATTATACGTAAACTTACATCATATATGTTTGAGTGTATGAACGTGTGTCCCTATTATATATATATATATATATATATATATATATATATATATATATATATATATATATATATATATACATATATATATACATACATATATACGTATATGAATATACTTATGCATGCATGTAAACAAGTAGTTTTCTTCCATTATATTTCCAAGTAACGTTCCTCTGTTAAACAGATATTTTATATAATTGTGTTAAGTCAAGTGCATCAAAATTTTCAAAGAATAATTTCAATACGTTCAAATATGTCCCACACCCAGCCAGGGTTTGAAACTGGCTTTTGTTCTCAGTTCGCTAGATTCACAAAAGCATATACATATGTACCAACATATCCCCTGGGTCAGTGTGACCCGGAGTGTAGTGTTATGACAGAGATTCATAATATTTGAGAGAAAAGGAGGAATATATCTCATTTTCTTGGATAGTAACTGCATAGCCTTCTAGTTGTGATGTTACGTTTTTATTTCATGTCCAAGACAAACATAAAGAGAGAGAGGGAGACAGTTAGAGAAACTAGTATTTCTATCACGCTTTAGTTCGTGAGACATTTCTCCATGATTCAAACGAATCATAGAGCTGAGCACCAAAATATGAGCTTTTCTAAATACATAAGTCTCAGGAATAGGGCTAGATATTTCTGCACAAGATATATCTTGTGCATTCATTCTTGCCATAAAACCAAATGTTACGTTTAACTTATTTCTCTAAGGGGATGACCAAATAACTTCTCTACGCTCATATCTTTAAACGCATTATCTACTGAACGGTTGTCAATTTGGATGAATGTCCTTTCTATTGGGTCTACTTGCTATACACTCTTTATCCCGCTATATTCTTTTCATCCAACAACTTCTCATTATATCATCTCTGTGCTTCTTTGTTTACATTTCATGAATAACAAAAGTGCCATTATCATTCCGTACAATCATGAAATCCAGAATATGCCACACCTCTGTCTTAGAACATTGGTAAACTTCTTACTCTGGTATTCTTCCCTTGTTTGATATATCCGACGTGTTGTCTCTCTTTTTTGTAGCTTTTGCTTTTTGTGGTCATATATTGCCAATCTTTCCAAATCCGTCTCTTGGCCTCTGTGGCTGTGTGTATGCAGCTATACTACTACATAAATAAATTACAAATATATGTAATATATATATATATATATATATATATATATATATATATATATATATATATATATATATATATATATATATATATATACATATGTTTATATACGCACACACACATATATATGCATATATAAATGGCTAAAAATTTCCCTGTTTATAATTATGCCATACGTCACCTAAATATTATATCATACTTTCATAGTGTGTGAACTAAGATCTCCATTGACGGGCCGCTGGTATTCATAGTGTGTTAAACAATTTCTGTAATCATATTAGGAACTGATTCATAGCGTAACTGCGACATTTGTTGAGCATATAAACAGTTTGGCTGCTTGTTTCTCATGAGTCTGTCAGAATGGTGCAGACGCCTCTGATGGGAACCCAATAAGGTTGAAAATCAATTAAGTTTGTTCATTGTTCATCAATTTTTCAGTCTGCGGAGAGATGGCTAAAATTTGCCCTGTTTATGATTATATCGTATGTTACACACACACACACACGCACACAGACACTCACATACACACATACTCACATACACACACACTCATACACACACTTATATACCGTGGTACTTCGTCGGTTACGATGACGAGGGTTCCAATTGATCCAATCAAAAGAACAGCCTGCTCGTGAAATTAACGTGCAAGTGGCTGAGCACTCCACAGACACGTGTACCCTTAACGTAGTTCTCGGCGAGATTCAGCATGACACAGAGTGCGACATGACTGGACCTTTGTAATACAGGTACAATAGAAACTCGTGATCCTATGACCGCGAGTCCACTGCCCTAACCACTGAGCCATTGTACCTCCACAATTATATATATGTATATAAAAACGTAAAAATTTCGGTTCTCGACGATTTACGTCCAAATAGACGAAATCATGCGTCCAGTTATTTATAAGACGTAATTGGATGGGATACATTGTTCCATTTATGTACATTTAGGACCAATAAACATATGTTTGAGCGCATGTTTATAATCTAAATAAAACTGTGGATAAATAGCTAGATTTTTTAACTTAAAGTATGGTCAGTACTTTGCATACCATAAGCCGATTAAGCTACTTCTTTAATAGTATATCTAATCATCCTCGCAGTCGCATATATGGTATCGTAACTGGGATATCTATCAGAAGATCAAACTTATCTAATAATCATCCCCCACCACAAATATAATCAAGCACTCAGAAATAATAGATTTAACCAGGAAATCTATTACATACCTAACACGATTTTGAAAAAGAAATAAAGATAATTTAGAAATAAACAAGAAGAACTAACCTCATAAACAATTTAAGCATAAACCGTGTGTTTTTTAGAAATACGACTTGTAGGCAATCTGTTGTGCTAAAACTAATAATAACGGTAATACGAAATCTAGTACCCCCCCCCCCCTTTTCCACTCCAGGTTAGGAACCTCCCTAAACTATTTTTATAAGATTATCAAGAAAAACCTCACCCAAGGACATAAATACCATTCAATTTTCAACAAATATTGTTTGAAATTGTCCTACTCTAAATTTAGGTTCAATTGCAATAGCAAAAATAGATACACACTTACCAATAATAATAGTGACAGTTTGACTAAAGGTCCTATGGGTTCAAATTTTAGTGAAGCAAGATGTAAAACTAATATTGTGGATAAGGGTAGTGCTACTAAATCTATAAACGAAACATGCAATTGTCGCTCCCAGGTGTCATGTCTCTTAAGAGGTAATTGCCTGAGAGAAAACGTTGTCTACAAGTTTGGAGTAAACATTAAATCCTACAGGACTTCGAAAATTCATATAGGGAGTAACATCAATTTTTATAAAAGCTATAGGGGACACAATAATTCATTCATTAACCCTAATATAAACAGTTCCACGGAATTAGCAACATATACTAATCATCTCAAAGTGAAAAACATTATAATTTGAAGTGGTCGATAATCACCAAATCTACACCTTATAACACGTATACGAAAACATGTAGACATTGCATAAAAGAATCGATTAATATCCTTTATGCCAAAAAACATAACATGAGATCTGAACTGAAAACAACGAAATTTAATTAAATACTATAAAGCATTTAATACCATATTCTACTGCTTCTGCCATTCAGTGCCGACACTCCTTATCTTGGTGTGATTTTTAAAAAAAAATTTGTTTCTTACAAACCACTAGAAATACTTAGTGAGTGGTGCCAAATTCTTTACAGGTAAAGTAGTACCTGAATTTGTAGAAACTGGTGCTACTGTCAGTAGGTAAATAAAATACACCACGTAGATTACTGTAGAAATGGTTACTAAATAAAAATATAAAATGAGTTGTCACATATAAAGTCTGTATTCCTGTATGTCCGTATCCTTAATTTCTAAAACAAAATAATGAATAACAAAAACAAAAATTTAACAGAAGTCCATGCTGTGCTACAACTTATGAAAATTGTTCCACATATAGGTGCAAGCATAGTTAAGATGCGATCTTTGTAACCACAAGGTTTCGGGTTCAGTCCCGTTGAATGGCTTCTTATGAAAGTGTCTTCTATAAGCCCTGGGCCAACTAATGTCTTGTAAGTAATTTGATAGTTGGAAGCTGTGGAAAACACCACCCCATACACACACACACATTTACATTATGAGCATTTATAAACATTGAGAGAACGTGAAATATTTTTTGGAATGGCGGAACTTGAAGCATATTACTATTAAATAAGATTACGGTCTATTTATTATGTTGTAAGTATAAGTATTTATCGACATTTACATTTTCTACTGTATAAAAATACGGCTTAGATTAGTGCATCAATAAACAGATATAAATCGTTAACCTTAAATTACCACATTCTCTATTATTGTATTATTGTATTGTGGTTGAATATATTCTGAAGTCCACCATTTTGTCAATCGCAGCAGCTTCCAAGTTTCACCACTAATTCAGTTCTCAAAGCTACACTGGCATAAATAGCTTGAGATTTGGTTCATTAGAAAAACCGTTACGTCAAAATATCTGCGACCTCAAGCGGGGAGTAAGGTAGGTATTCATCTTCAATTAACATAATTTTTTAAATTTTAAATTAAATGTATACTTTTCTTAGGTTTAAATGATACCAAAATGCCTGAGGAATTCAGAATTGCTAGTTGCATCGAACAAAAATTAAGAGAAGAATACTTATGAGGTAAAATGTTACGAAATTTAATGTCAGTAAGTAATTAACGGAGTAACGCTTGAGCAATAAGAATAGAGAATTTATTTCTAAAATGAATCTTTACATACTAAGCCGGTGAGCTGGCAGAAACGTTAGCGCCCCGGGAGAAATGCTTACCAGAATTTCGTCTGTCTTTAAGTTTTGAGTTCAAATTCGCCGACGTTGACTTGAAGTACAGATTATTTGTTTTATCTAAAAACTTTCAAACTTCTGATACTGGTAGAATATGTCACATAAAACAGGTTTTACTCATAACGTTTTTGACAATTTTTTTCTATTTTAGAAGCGGTATTTCGTCAGCCTTTACATTCTGAGTTCAAATTCCACCGTGGTCGACTTTGCCTTTCATCCGTTTCGGATCTATTCAATTAGACGTACAGATTATTTAATTATCTTTTTAAACTAAACTTAAACTAAACACTTTCAGCCTTCCGATACTGGTAGAATGTGTCACATAGAACAGGGTTTACTCTTAACGTTGTTGACAAAATGTTGTACATTAGAAGTTATTTCGTCAGAAGTTACAGAGTGAAAATGAACAAATTCGTGTTTAATAAGTACCAATACACGAAACTCTCAGCTTTTGATTTACTCTCAAACTTCTGCCGATGATACATGTATATATTACATGTGTACAAACAATCTCATCACGCAATCGATCCAATAAAAGAACATTTATTTGGTGGCTCGATACGCTAGAAATAGCAGCCAAATTATCCCCCTACCTAAATCACACGTCCATTATGCAATTTCCTAGATTATCTCTAAAAGGACGGTTTGCTGAAGGCTGGAATGTCTTTGATGATAGGTTTGCAGTATCAGGGTTAATCTGAGGCTAAATAACAACTTCATGGCAAATTTCCATATTAACATCCGAAAGATTTTCACTAAGAAAAAAACAAAAAAACAAAAACAAGGTAAAATCTTAAAATAATTAATTGACGCCTTATTATCTTATAACAGCAATGCCGGGGAAAATCATGGATTACATGGAAAAATATGAGGAAGATAAGTAATATTCTTATGATTATAAACCTGGGAAACATCCAGGTCAAGTTATTACACCTGCAAACGTATAGGACAATTTATTACTTCTAGCAAAGTAAAAAAAAAAAAAAACTTTTTGCTTAAAATATTTCAGCTAAAATTCAAATTTGAATATTAAAATATATCTTATTATAGTTAACAAATAACAGTATACTTATTTAAGTAAAATTTGGCTAATTTACTACCTTAAATAAAGAAAAAAAGTGACTAATTACACAAACTTACAAATTAGCTGAACAGTTTTGTACAATAAATTTAAAAGATGAGAACTGTAAAGAGTGATAAATTAGAAGAATTGCATTCTTTGCTGCAATATTTTAAGTAAGTTTCTTATTCTTCACTTTACTAGAAGTAATAGCTTCTCCTACTTGTCCGATACTTTTCCAGGTTTATAATCTTAAGAAATTACTTTTCATGCTCGCATTTTTCCATGTAATGTATGTATGTATGTATGTATGTATTTATGTATGTATGTATGTATGTATGCATGTATGTATGAGCAGATTTGTTTGTTTTATGATATAGTTGTATATCTCACATATATTTAAATGATAAACTGGAAATTTTTACAGATTTTTACAGTTCCAGTGATGAATTGGATCTGTAATCCTCGAATTAGCTTTCTCCTTTCTGGTTTGAGAAGCCTAATACTCAAGATTGGTATTTAGGCAGTGTGTTGCATATCCGAGGTCCCCAACAATTACAGGTATAAATCTGAGCTTGTTATCCGGGTAGAGTAACTGCAGATTCCTCAATGATTCAGTACAGGTGTTCTAATTTTCAATGATCTTCAGCTTTTTGTTAACATCCGTTGGGCTGATAACTTCCATAACTGTGCACAGTTTCTCTTCCCTAACCCAAAACATTATATCTGGTCTGTTGTGCTTACATTTTATTGAGCTCTTTACTGGTACAGTCCAACAGTATTCATTTTCATTATTAGTGATGGCTATGGTTTCTACCATATTGTGAGTTCTTATTTCTTTGTTCTCGGGATTATTCATCTGACGGATTCCATTAAAGAGTGTCCTAGCTACAATATCATGTCTCATCGGTAGATAATACCATGATGATATTTTTGGACAGCTGCTTATGATGTGCGTGATATCTTCAGTGTGAACTCCACAAAGTCTGCATCGGTTGGCACATTTTACATATTCGCTTGCATCTCTATCCTTTTTTGTGCATCAGGCACTTAGTTTATATCCCCTCTTCCTGGATTGCGAACGCATACCCTTCAATGAGTGTGTGGGGAGTAATAATCGGGCTATTCGTCCATGATAAACTGCTTTACTGATCGATGTTACTATCATCACGGAACTCTCTACTAGCATATCTATACATAATATTCTGCTCATATAGGTTTACCCTTTTATCTGATGATACGTTGCAGTAGAGTTGTGCGACTTCTTTGGGAATGTATTCTAGGTTATCAGACTAAGAGTGTTGCTCAAGGAGCTGCCTTCCAAGTCTTCTATGTATGTATGTATGTATGTATGTATGCGATCATTCAGTTTTATTTCAGGATTAGTTACCTGTAGAGGGTGAGGCGGTTTATAACCTAGGCTCTTTCATTGAAATTTCAACATCAATAGGGTATTTTTGCATGTGATATGAGTACACGTGAAGATTTGCATATTTTATTTTATGTATGTATTCTCATGACTTATTAGTTGTATATCTAGACATGTGTGCGTATACTTAAATGATAAATTTCTGGGAAATTTTAGATTTTAGCAGGTCCAGTGGTAGTTTGGATCTATAGCCTCCGAATCAGCTTTCTTCTTTCTGGTTTTGAGAAACCTAGTTTTCCAGGATTAGGTAGAATGGTACATATCTATTCAGCCAAATAACTACAGATTAAAAGCATAGGTTTATACGAGAATCTGTAATCTGGATTGAGTAGCTAGATTTCTCGAGAGTTCAGTGTACTTGTGTTGTGTCTTTCGCTGTCCTTTAGCATTATGTTAACTTGCACTGGTTAGCTGATTTCCACAACTGTACACAGATTCTTTTCTCTGTCTCAAATCAGTATGTCCGGTCTATTATTTTTCACTGGGACATTCCACAAGTGTTACTTATGAGTGACTATGGCTTCTACCGCCCTGTGGGTTCTTAGTATGTATGCATGCATGCATGCATGTATGTATGTATCTATGTATGCATGCATGCATGCATGTATGTATGTATGTATGTATATGTATATATGTGTGCATTATGTATGTATGAGTGTTATTATTCAGTTTCTTCTAAAATTTCTTGTTAATAGAGAACGAACCGTTTCCTAAACTAGACCCGAGGCTCCTTCATTGGATTTTCAACATCAACAACAGGGCACTATTGTATGTATGTATGTATGTATGTAGGTATGTATGTATGTATGTATGTATGTATACATGTATGTCTCTAATATGAATGTATGTGCGTGTGTGATTCATTGGGTCACCACTATACAAAAGGTAAATAATACTAATTTCTTAGAAGAGAGAGGGTTGTGTGATATATTTTGAGAAGGGGATTGTTGACTATTTTAAGACCAACCTTTTGTTGTTTTCCACTTGACTTAACATTTAGAACATACTTTAGAAACCTGTCACAGTTTTGTTCGTCTCGACTACTACAATGTATCAGAATTTTAATGCATAAGGAGCGACGTAGTAGTGCAATGTGGTGGCAAACAATCATCATCGTCATTACCGCAGGCTTTATCAGCATTATACATATATATATACATGTTTTTTTGGCACTCCGTCGGTTACGACGACGAGGGTTCCAGTTGATCCGATGAACGGAACTGCTTGCTCGTGAAATTAACGTGCAAGTGGCTCAGCACTCCACAGACACGTGCGTCCTTAACGTAGTCCTCGGGGAGATTCAGCGTGACACAAAGTGTGACAAGGCTGGCTCCTTTGAAATACAGGCACAACAGAAACAGCAAGAAAGAGTGAGTGAAAGTTGTGGTGAAAGAGTATAGCAGGGTTCGCCACCACCACCCTGCCTCGTGGAACTTTAGGTGTTTTCGCTCAATAACCACTCACAACGCCTGGTCTGGGAATCGAAACCGCGATCCTACGACCGCGAGTCCGCTGCCCTAACCACTGCGTCATTGCGTCTCAACAATATGTACATACATACATACGTACATACATATATACATGCATCTGTATATGTATGCATGTTTATATATATATGGAGAGATAGATGGGTGGATAGAAAGAGATGTATATATGTATATTATATAAGTATATTATACGTACATATGTATGTGTGGTGTGTGGATGTATATATGTACTTATTCTATCGACGCCATTGACAGAACCGCTACGTTTCGGGGACCTTAATATACTAACTTCGGTGGGGAGACAAACACATAAACAAATATTCGTACGCACATAGATGTATACATGTGTATACATACATACTTACACACACACACACACACACACAGAGACACACACACACACAGACACACACACACACACACACACACAGACACACACACACACACATGTATATATTATCCTTCTCTTCGGGGAAATGCATGGGAACCAGCTTAAACGTAAGACATTTTTAATCGAATATGAGAAGTGTAATTGGAGAAGGTTATAACGTAATTTATTTGAAAAAGCCGTTGGAGATTAGGACACTACCAGACAGTACGTTGGACAAGAAGGGAAGAAAAGAAGGAAAAAAAAAGGAAGAAAATTCACAGTGAAAAGTTGGGAGATAATAAGATCATTTAAATCCGATAAAAATTGGAGAGGAATGTTATGTAAATAATGGGATCGTAAAGGGGAGTTAATCTTGTATTTCTAGAAAAATTGCTGAGATAAATATGTATAATCCTATATACTCATGTATACGCACATATATACATACATACATACTCACACACATACATACATACACACACACACACACACACACATATATATATATATTTAAACATACATATATATATATATATACATACACACACACATATACACATATACATACATAAACACACACATACATAAACATACATACATCCAACCAAACATATATATACACACCTCCATATATATTTTTTATTAATAAAAACAAATATATACAAACATCTACACAAACATATATAGTTTCATACATAAACATGAATGTTCACACATACACAGATATATATGTGCATACAAACACACATACACATGCATTCGCACACACATATATATGTATGCGTGGTTCCATGTATGTACTTGGATACACACATGCATTAGTATACACTCCTTAGTACGTATATACACACGGTAGTTGTGTGGTAATTGATATTAAAGCAGAGGTATATTTATAGGAAAGTGATTCTTATATTAGTAAATAAGATATTAAATGATTGATAATTAATTAATAAATAATAAAGTTAATGGGTGGTCTATTAATCTACAGAAATGGATTATTTTATTAAGTTAGATGCAAAAAAAAGTTGGGCTGAAGTAGGGGTTGAATGAATAAAAATTACTTGAGAAGACAAATTTAATATCATTATCAAGGTTTACTTCTGTGATACAGTTCTATATCTATTAATGAGAACTACACTTCTCATATTCGGTTAAAATGTCTTACGTTTAAGCTGGTTCCCATGCATTTCCCTGAAGAGAAGATTACATTTTTAACATCGCCGATTCCTATGGAAGGTATAATTTGTAATCTTCGAAACATATGTTGGAAACAAAAGTATGCAGTTAACATATGCGTTTTACACCATTCACTAAATCTCTCTCTCTCTCTCTCTCTCTCTCTCTCTATATATATATATATATATATATATATATATATATATATATATATATATATATATATATATATACAGATATAGGGCAGGGAATCGTCAATTAGTAATAAAATTAATAATTAACAATTTTGCTAAGTAGTTCAGTATGAAAAAAACCTTTATCGGTAAAAACATTTATAATCATAAATATACAGGGATTAGCATGAGTTGCTTCTCCAACAAACTGAGAATTTAGAAATAGTAGTCAAAAACTACTGATTCCAAACTACAAATATTTTTCTCTAACGGATGGCGATATTTATGGCACACACAGAACAAAACCGAAGAGAAAAGCAAAAACAAACCTGCCTTTAGTTAATTGTGAACGACGTTTCACGGTTAAGCGTATGAAGTTACTCTATTCCGATCATCGGCACAATATTCGAATAAATTTGAAAGTGTCTATATAACTCATGGGAATTTTGACCATGCGACATCAAAAACACATGAGGAAGGCACTTACAAAATTTATCGGCTAGTAAGTTTAAACACTTCACCCCAAAGAATCTATTCCATGTGCGCCACAAATAGTCCCGCATAAAAAAGTCCAGTATAAAAGGTTTACAGTTTAACCATCCAATAAGAGGCATCAATATAAATATACAGATATAGGGCAGGGAATCGTCAATTAGTAATAAAATTAATAATTAACAATTTTGCTAAGTAGTTCAGTATGCAAAAAACCTTTATCGGGAAAAACATTTATAATCATAAATATACAGGGATTAGCACGAGTTGCTTCTCCAACATACTGAAAATTTAGAAATAGCAGTCAAAGAACTACTGATTCCAAACTACAAATTGTTTTCTCTAACGGATGGCAATATTTTGTAAGTGCCTTCCTCATGTGTTTTTGATGTCGCATGGTCAAAATCCCATTAGTTATATAGATACTTTCAAATTTATTCGAATATTGTGCCAATGATCGGAATAGAGTAACTTCATACTCTTAACCGTGAAACGTCGTACTCAATTAACTACAGGCAGGTTTGTTTTTGCTTTTCTCTTCTGTTTTTGTTCTGTGTGTGCCATAAATATTGCCATCCGTTAGAGAAAAAAATTTGTAGTTTGGAATCAGTAGTTCTTTGACTGCTATTTCTAAACTTTCAGTATGTTGGAGAAGCAACTCATGTTAATCCCTGTATATTTATGATTATATATATATATATATATATATATATATATATATGAAAATGTGCAAATAATCAAAATGAATATTCGTAAAGGTGTTATTATTATAATCATGGTCGTTATTATTATTATTATTATTATTATTATTATTATTATTATTATTATTATTATTATTATTATCATTGTGAGCGGCAATTCTAAATAATTGATAATAACAATAGCGATAATGTAAGTGGAAGTAAGCGATATAAGCATGAAACAGCTATACATTAAATACTAAATTATATTATTTTCCACTCTAAGCATGACCCCGACATTTTGCAGGAGGGAGGCAGTCGATTAATTCGAGCCCAATACGCAAATGGTATTTTATTAATCGACCCCGAAATGATGAAAGTCAAAGTCGACCCCGGCGGAGTTTGAACTCACATCGTAAAGACAGACGAAAATTCTAAATTATATTAAAGGGTACACGAAGCACCAGCGTGCTATAACGTGGAAGTAAAAACTCCCAATTTAACCACCAATCTCACTGAAAATATGTAACGGACCAACAGAAAGCGGCCAAGAGATTGGAATTTAACATGTTATCTCGGCTGAAATGGTATAGAATAAGGTAACACATATACCTGTATCATGACTTCTAATTCTGGCTAGCGCCTGATTTCTCCTCAGCAGGTTTTGCTGTACCTAAAATAACAAATCCATCTCGCCACGTTATAAGCCTTTACGTTTTGAACAGTCTTCCGCCAAATTCAAAAGAATTTCAAAGCAATATATGTATATATACATACGTATATATATATATATATATATATATATATATATATATATATATATATATATATATATATATATATATATATATATATATATATATATATATATATATATATATATATATATATATATATATATATATATATATATATATGTATATATATATATATAAGAGCAGAAATAAATTTATTTCTCAAACGCGTGATAATGCTATCAATAGCTTGATTAGGATAAGTTATCCATTTATTGCAGAAAAATACGCTACTGGCTAGCCATGAGACTAGAACTCACATCTCTGTGATTACGCGTCAAGTGTTTTACCATTAAACTAAACTGCCCAGCATAAGGGTATCTAAACGAGACCACCAGCTAGAGATAGCAGTCACAACTTGACTCTAAAAGCACATCAAGTATTCATATAGCACAAGGACAAATAGACAAACTAGTGAATTTTTTCACTAGTTTATTTGTATTTTCTCCTGGTGCTACATGAATTCTTGATGTGGATTTAGAGTCACGTTTTGACTGCTATCTCTAGCATGGTGGTATCTTATATAGCCTGAATTATAATTTTTGTAATAATTATTACCTATTAGGTTTTTATTCCCATGTTGCCACTTGATATGATTTATATTTTAAAGAATACATATAAATATGTGTGCGTGTATGTTTGTATATGCCATGAGAGGAACACATCGAATTGTGTATAATGTAATATTTTATAATATAGTACAAAATAGTATATATATCATAGAAATATATAAACATACATATATATCTTATAAATATGTGTGTGTGTCTATACATATATATATGTATATATATATATATATATATATATATATATATATATATATATATATATATATATATATATATATATATATATATATATATATACATATATATATACATTTAAATCTCACAGAATAGTTTTTGTTTTTGTTTATTTACGATAAAATTTATTTACGATGAAATCGTTCTTCTTAGTTTATTTACATACTGAAAACTTAAAGTATTAAAAGTTTTCACTCAATTTCCCTTATAGTCACCTCGTTTTAACCATCTTAATCAAAATCTCTATTCTATTCTATTCTATTCTTATCTCATCATCTCTCCCTCACTTTTTCTCTCTTAGTTTCTCTGTTTCTCTCCCTCTCTCTCTGTTTTCCGTGATATATATCTTTCTCGTTTTTCATTTTTCGTTTTTCTTCTCATTTTCATTTTGTCTTGTTTGTTTCTCTCTCATGAGTTATCTTCTCTCTCTCATATATACAGACATACATATATATATATATATATATATATACATATATATATATATATACATATATATATATATATATATATATATATATATATATATATATATATATATATATATATATATATATGTATATATATTTTCATTATTCTTTTCATTTTCATTTTGTCTTGCCTCGTTTTGTTTGTTTCTCTCTTGAGTTATCTTCTCTCTCTCTCTCTCATATATCTCTATTCCTATCACACCCTCTCTCTCTCTCTCTCTCTCTCTCTCTCTATCTATCTATCTATCTCGTACTCTGTACGCACTCTCTATTCGCTCTACTTCATATTCTCCCTCCCCTCTTTATACTCTTCTTTCTTTCTAGTACTATTTCTCTATACTTTAAGATAACCTCTCTCTCTCAAATATCGTGCACCATGGATACCAGCAGACGAAACTTTGTACAGCGCCAAGTTGAGGCCAACAAGAAGATGAAGATGCGCCGAAACTGGCAACTGGAGGAAGTTCGCCTTCTTGTACACGCATTGAACCTGGCCAAAGGATCACCAGCAAATGATCTAATAGCCGAAAGCCTGGATAGGTACAATTTCCACAGGTCAATGGCTCAAATTGATCGAAAGAAACTGGAGCTCATTCGCTCCTACGAGCTCGTGAAACCGCACCTTGACCTCCTAGAAGGCATTATGACAGACACGGACACAAAAAAGGACAGTGAAGACCCTGCACACTGTGCTCAGGCTCAGGAGGACCAAACGGATCACCAAGACAAGGCAGATGCCACCAGTGCTGTAGCCACTGATGAGGGATGCAATGACCATGTGAATACAGCCAACGCTGCACCACAAACGACAAAGACAGGAGAACAGACAAGAGGACGGTAAACACAAACAGGCTTCAAGCCCAAACACGTCACACGGAGAAAAAGAAACAGATCTGTAAATTCTACCTAAATGGTACCTGCTGGCACGGGGAAAAGGGACGAAACTGCAAATTTGCCCATCCCAAATACCACCAGCTAAACAAGGTAGATAACCACTTACAACAAAATAAGAGGGACCGCAGAAAAGGGAGACCAGAAAGCTGAAATCTCCGTACACATAATCCACCGAATACCAACATAACTCACAAAGAGAGAAGTCCGTATATTCCTTCTGCTCCCCAAAAAAGCTGTATGCAGAGGCTGTACGAACTGCAGTAGCTGAGCAGCAAGCTTTTTTAAACGTGGCACAGAAAATGGTACAACAGTTAACGTGGATGCAGAGGGTACAGAGTCAACGCCACACGAACCATTGTCCAAGACCACCACAGATGATGGATCAGGGATGGCCACCGCTAACACCAGGAACCCCTGGACAGATACCACACCCATATTCCTACTGAATATCCGGGGCCTATTACGAACAGGCGGCAAAGACAAGTTCCTATACTTGAAAGACCTAGTAACATACAATCAAGCAATATGCATGGTGCTTACCGAAACGCATCTAACACCTAATATAGCAGATGCAGAGATAAATATACCAGAGTATGCCGTACTCCGAACAGACAGAAGGGATAGAAGTCATGGGGGAGTTGCAATGTACATCCGAGAAGATGTCACACCCCTACTACTACTATCACACACAAACTTTGTATGTGATACTTTAATAGTACACATAAAACAAATTGATGTAGTTGTATGCTCAACATACCGTCCATCAATTACCGCAAAGCAGGAAGGTAAATTTGAGGAGAGCCTCAGACGCATAGAAGAGGTCCTGACAAATCTGGACCAACACATCAATATACTTTTCCTAGGCGACTTTAACCTCCCAAATGTTAAATGGCCTGAAAGTCACATCCTCTCTGGGATGTCACTGCATGAACAAAGCCAGGCAAAATCATTGCTAGAACTATCCAACATGCTGTTCATGGAACAAGTGATACTCCAACCAACCAGGGGAAGCAATATTTTAGATCTCTGCTTCACAAACAATGTGAGCCTAAGCCATAATGTGAAAATAACGCCCACATCTCTCTCAGATCATAACATTATAGAATTAACTATGTATGGTCCTAGACAACCCACTGACACCCACCCCACCAGGAGGACTCAAGCAATATCCAACCTGAATTTCCACAGGGCGGACTGGAAGTCAATTCGCAGAGAGATTCGAAATCAAAACTGGCATGACAGCCTTTCTATACAAGACAATGACCTCAAACTAAGTCATTTTATGTCAACCATACAAGACATATGCACCAAATACGTGCCATATAAACAGACCAGCAAACATGCCAATAGAATTCCTAGAGACAGGAAAATCCTTATGAGACACAGAACAAAGGTCTCAAACCAGTTAAATAGAGAACTGGAGGATAGGAAAAGGGCTAAATTAAAACTAACACTGTTAGAAATAGAAAACAAAATTAAACTCTCCCATGAAAAGGAGAGAGCAGAGAAGGAGAAGAGAGCAGTAGAAAGCATAAAAACAAACCCCAAGGCTTTCTATAGATTTGCAAAAGAGACTGCTACGGTACAGTATAAGATAGGACCCCTATTCCTGCCTAATGGCTCACTGACTGCAGATCCCACATGGATAAGTGAAGTGCTCAGTACGCATTTCAAGAGTGTCTTCACTTCTCCTCTGAGTCACATGCAGATAAAGAACCCAGCTGATTTCTTTGACAATAGCACTCAACAGAAAAAGACTGCATCCATTACCTACATCGACATTGAAGAGGAAGATGTGATAGCTGCCGTAAATGTAATGAGCTCAAATTCAGCAACTGGCCCCGATGGTTTCCCAGCTGTCCTCTTAAAGTCGTGTAAACAAGAATTAGCAGGATCACTCCGGATACTCTTCCAGAGTTTCCTTGCAAATGGTAAACTTCCCAAAAAGCTGAAGGAAGGCACCATATGTCCTATCCATAAAGGTGGAAGCAGAGCAGAGGCTGGGAACTACAGGCCCATCTCTCTGACTTCACATATTAGCAAAGTCATGGAACGAATTTTCAGAAGGAGATTGATTGCGTTCCTAGAAGAAAATGACTTGCTGAATGAGACCCAGCATGGTTTCCTTCCAGGTAGAAGCTGCCTCACGCAGCTCTTGCAGCATTATGACTGGGTCCTGAAGCAGCTACTTGACCATTCAAATGTTGATCTGATATATCTCGACTTTGCAAAAGCCTTTCACAAAGTTGATCATGGCTTGATATGTCACAAGCTGCGAAACCTTGGCATAGCTGGTAAATTACGAGAGTGGCTGCATGACTTCCTGAATGGTAGAAGTCAGACAGTTGCAGCCAATGGAGAACTATCTAGGGAAACACAAATATTGAGCGGTGTTCCACAAGGAACTGTTCTGGGGCCACTACTGTTCATAGTGGCCCTTCTGGACATGCCCACGGTCACTCGAAGAACCAATGTCACTAGCTATGCTGATGACACAAAGATATCTCAGGCAATAAAGAATCCTGATGATATTGTAAGCCTGCAGAATGACCTAAATGCAATATATGAGTGGGCAGAGCAAAATAATATGCAGTTCAATGCAAACAAATTTCAAGTAATGCGTTACAAGTCCACAAGTACCTCCCAACTGGCATACACAGGGCCTGGAGGTACTGCAATCCCAGAACCACAAACAGTAAGAGATCTGGGCATCAACATGTGTAGTGATGCATCATTTCACATGCACATTGTCAAGTTGACAGCAAAGTGCAGACAACTGGCAGGGTGGATACTGAGGACATTCCGTACAAGGGATCAAAAAGTCATGTTGACTCTATGGAAGACATTTGTTCTGAGCCGCCTAGACTATTGCTCTCAGTTGTGGTCACCACACAGTGTTAAGCGGACAGCAGAACTCGAGGCAATTCAGCGGCTCTATACAAAAAAGATCGCCACAGTCCAACAGATGAACTACAGGGAGCGACTGAAGGCACTAGGTCTCCACTCCCTGGAGAGCAGGCGGGAGAGATATGTAATAATATACATATGGAAAATACTGGAAGGACTGGTGCCAAACTTTGGCATCAAGTACTACAGGAATGCCCGCACGGGTCGCCACTGCATGGTGCCAAAGGTGCCGTCCACTGCATCTCACACAAGAACGAGATACTGCAGCAGCCTCGGTTTCAGAGGACCTCAGCTCTTCAATGCCCTGCAAAAACATTTGAGAGACATGCAAGACATGGATGCGGAGGTCTTCAAGACAAAACTTGACGCTTTCCTCTCCACGATACCAGACGAACCAATGGCTCGTAATGAGACGCAGTTTAGGGCAGCGATGTCAAATTCTCTTATA
Source organism: Octopus bimaculoides (assembly GCF_046866305.1). Lineage (NCBI taxonomy): Eukaryota > Metazoa > Mollusca > Cephalopoda > Octopoda > Octopodidae > Octopus > Octopus bimaculoides. The sequence goes on from NC_142956.1 coordinate 6,106,271, forward strand.
CACCAGATGTGCCATCAAAACTGTTGATTGGACCATATCAGGTGGGGGAGAAGAGCCATGCAAGGAACGTGAAGAGAGCACAGCATAAAGACGGAAAATCACGGTGGTGCACCAGCATGACCGCAGCCACTTGGCTGAAACCCATAAATAAAAATCAAATATATATATATATATATATATATATATATATATATATATATATATATATATATATATATAGATAGATATATATATATATATATATATATATATATATATATATATATATATATGTATATATATATATATATATATACATATATAAATATACATACATATATATATATATATACATATATATATATATATATATATACATATATATAGATATATATAGATATATACATACACACACACACACACACACACACACACACACACATATATATATATATATATATATATATATATATACATATATATATATATATATATATATATATATATATATATATATATATCTATATATATATATATATATATATATATATATATATATATATATATATATATATAATAGGGATGACCACTAAGTGGACATCCATTTTGGTTGAAGAAGACCAACTAAGGTCTGACCACTAAGAAAATATTATTCTCAAGAAAATTCAGCAAACACCAGAACGAATGCGAGCAAAACAAATGAAAAGATGCAAAATATATTTTGTATCTTTTCTTTTTTCTTGGTCGCTCACATTCTGGTGTTTGCTGAATTTTCTTGAGAACAATCTTTTTTTAGTGGTCAGACCGTAGGTCGTCTTCTTTTACCAAAAGGGATATCCACTTAGTTGTCATCCCTCTTATATGCATGTAATATATGTTCTAAATTGTTGGAATGGAGCATGTAAAATTCGTTTGAATTTTACCGATGATGACGCTGATGATGATAGCGTTTTATTCTCTCAGCTGCTCAAGTCCCACGCCTCCCACCTTGTTGTGGCACAAATGTCAAGTCTTTTACTGAATGAAAATGAATCCTGCTCCCGTCTGAAGTCTACTAATTATTGAAAGTTTCTCTTTTGCACAACTGATAGCTTACCTGTATGCATGCATGCATATATACATATAGGCATACATACATACATACATACATACATACATACATACATACATACATACATACATACGTACATACATGGTGGCTGTCTAGTCCTTATGCAGAGATTGACCTCCCTCCTGTACCTACAACTTAGCTCCATCATGGCATCTGATTTGACTTTTAAGCCAGTCAATGTTCTGAAAAGACACCCACATAGATTGCACATCCGATTTCGACCACCAAGAGCTGCAGATAATTTCCGATCTTTGCAGATCTTAAAATGTCTTTTGAGGCCTCCGTTAGATTTGCAAACCTTCTGGCATACATAGTATTCAAAGGTGTGCACAGGCATATTATAGAATAGTCTGTGGAGGTTTGTTTTCCATGGATTTGCAGATGATATTTGAGGCCAGCAAAATATAGGCATGGTCTGTCAGACTGTGTACACAAACAGTCATTGTCGTTCACCTTCTCGATCGTTACATTCTTCTTTAGATCTCATTTGAGTCTTACATGCGTTATCCCGGCCTCTGTAAATGTTTTCACTCCACTCTACAGTTTTGTTCACCATCCAACTCGATTCAAAGCAAGGGTCTCTAGTTCTTCTGGATCCATTCTAAATGATTTCATAGTAGTTTCGTATGACATCCTTAAAATTTTTTTTTTAGGTTTACGCCGATAGCGTTTCTTCTCTGCATGCTCATCATAAAAATCTGTTTCGGAATGCGTTCTTCTGCCATTCGAACAATATGGCCTCACCATCTCATTTGGTTCCTGAAACTCATAGCTTTAATTGAGGTGATGCCTGCAGATGCAAGGACATCTATGTTTGGAGTAAAAAAACATTTAATTTTAGAAATGCGATGAAGGCATTTTTTTGTGGAATTGTTCTAACAATTTAAAATGCTTTTCGTAACAAGTTCAAGTTTCACAGGAATACAACAAGGATGGTAAGACAAATGATTTTAAAGAGCCAGCTTTGTATTCTTATTTATATGTCGCTGGCACCAAATGCGGGACTCCAAGCCACCAAATGCTTTTAGTGCCCTTTGAATTCGCAGCTGTATTTCTGTATCAAGGTTTCCAACATTTTGTCGAGCTTCCAAGGTAGATGAACCTATCGACAAACTCAACTAAGTTAACCTCAACAAAAATTCCATGGGTGTTACAAACAGCACCACACGCAGTTTGATGCGTTATAACTGCTTTATTTTCATGTTGATGTCCAAGCCCAAATTATCACAAGCTGCGTCACATGCAGATACAAGAGACTGAAGACCTGTTTCAGAATGACTGACAAGATCGCAATTGTCAGCGTACTAAAGTTCCCTGAGTGAAATAAAAACCTTCGTTTTGAATTTCAATCAAGTCAAATTTAAAACATAGCCTGTTGTAGGATATTTCATGTAAATCCCCTCCTCAGAGATTTGAGAAGCATGTGACAACACAACAGTAAAGTATTTTGCAAAACGCGTAGGTGCATTAAGGTCTCCTTGCTTTACTCCATTTCTCACGGCAAATGATTCAGAGAGCCTTCCACCAAAGTTAACTCTAGCTTTCGTAGCTTGATGCAAAGTCCTGATCATATTTACAATTTTTTTCTGGGCAACCTATTTTCCTTAGAATTAGCCACAGAGCATTTCGATTAACAGTATCGAATGTTTTGCTCACATCAACAAAGCAATTGTGTAGAACAAGATTCAGTTCAATGCTCTTTTCTTGTAATTGTCTGATATTAATGATGAATCAGCTGTGCCCCTGGAGGAACGAAAACCACACTGAGGCTCAGACACAATATTATGAAGCATAAAGTTATGTAAACGTTCTAACAAACTTCGGTCAGTTACCTATCCAACCACAGACAAAAGTGAAATCTCACGAAAATGACCACACAGGTCCCCTCGTCCTGATTTATTCAAGGTGACTAAAATGACATCGATCCAGTCTTGAGGTAGTTTCCCAGCTCTCCAATAGCGACAAATTTATATACTTAGTAGTTCAACCATCTTGTCCTCCCCATATTTGAAGACCTCTGCATAGATTCCATCAGACCCTGGGGTCGTATTGTTATTCATCTTATTTACAACTAAATAAATGTCATTTAGAGTTGGTTCAAATGCCATCTCTTCTATAACTGGAAGGTGTTCTACGTTTCCTATCGTCCTCATATCAGTGAATGAAGGTCTATTCAAAAGTGCAGAAGAATGTTCTACCCAGCGCTTATAAATAGAATCGGTGTCAGTCAGAAGCAAAAGTCCATTTGCTGTTCTCACTGGAGCTATTGAAGAAGATTTTGGGCCATATACTTTCTTAATATAAGAGTACAAACCCTTGGCATCAGTTCTATCAGTTGCTTCTTCTGCCCCTTTTGCTCTATCATTCCACCATTCTTGTTTGATTTTCCTTAGAGCAGTCTGCACTTTACTTTTCAGCTTTCTGTAAGCTTCGTTTGAGTTGGGGTACAAGGACTGAGAAAGAAGTGTATTTCCTAAGTTTTGTTTTTATAAATGCAGATTATGAATTTCTGCTGATCTATCTGAGAACAAGTCACGTGACTTGTGTGATTTAATTACTACTGACGAACCTGCAGCCAGAAATACTTTTGTTTTGAAATCTTCCCATAGATTGTTTGGGTCAAGATTGTTACTTTCTATAGCATAGTGAAATCTTTGCAATTTGCTTGAAAATTTAAAGCTTGCAGCATTTCACTTTTTGGGTACTTTAGGACCAGACTGCAGTGGTTTAGGCATTATCGAAAAATCTATTTTTCCACGAATATGATGAAGGTCAGTCTAGCTCTCTGCCCCTCTCTTGGTCCGAATGCCAGAAACGTTTTTATATCACGTTTTCTGATCAGAATGTAATCTATGAGATGCCAGTGCTTAGATCTCGGGTGCAAGCAGGTGATTTTATATTTAGTTTTCTGCTTAAAACAGAATGTTGGTGACAACCGGGTTATTCTCAGTGCAAAACATCAAAAGAGCTCCTCCGTTTTTATTACATTTTCGAATCCGATGACAGCCTAAAACAGGCCATGAAACACAGTCCTTTCCAATACTTGCATTGAAATCTGCCAATATGACCAGCATGTCAGAAATTGGTACTTTCCTCAATAAGTGTGCTAGATCGTCATAAAACTGTCCTACATTTTCATCAGAATGGGACACTTTTGGTTCATAAATACTGACAACGGTAAGAAACCTACCTTTTGTCAGTTTAATACGGCATGACATTGTCCCAACGAAATCGGATGGGTAGTTCTCGAGTTTTAGCGATACACACATACAGAGAGATAGACAAGCATTCTCAGCTTTATATATATAATCATATCAATTTCCACTGTTACTTCGAAGTTATATAATTCATTGAATATATTTGATAGTAAATGGTAGGAGATGCATGTATGTGCACGTGTTTGTGTTAATACTTATGTATGTCAGAGGTTAAGAGGCAAAACACTTAGACATCTCTGATTGTAATGCTTCTGTGAAATGTTCACTATGAGAAGTGAATGACATATTAATAGTAATTAGATGAATGATTATAAATCCAATCAGCTAATCGTTATGTAAAGTTGCACATTTTTAGTGGAGTAATCAGAAACTGACGAAATCTCTCTCTGCATCTCTCTCTCTCCATCTCTCTCTCTCTCCATCTCTCTCTCTCTCCATCTCTCTCTCCATCTCTCTCTCTCCATCTCTCTCTCTCCATCTCTCTCTCTCCATCTCTCTCTCTCTCCATCTCTCTCTCTCTCCATCTCTCTCTCCATCTCTCTCTCTCCATCTCTCTCTCTCCATCCCTCTCTCCATCTCTCTCTCTCCATCTCTCTCTCTCCATCTCTCTCTCCATCTCTCTCTCTCCATCTCTCTCTCCATCTCTCTATCTCCATCTCTCTCTCCATCTCTCTCTCTCCATCTCTCTCTCTCCATCTCTCTCTCTCCACCTTTCTCCCTCCATCTCTCTCTCCATCTCTCTCTCCATCTCTCTCTCCATCTCTCTCTCCATCTCTCAATCTCTCCATCTCTTTCTCTCCATCTCTCTCTCCATCTCTCTCCATCTCTCTCTCTCCACCTCTCTCTCACATCTCTCTCCATCTCTCTCTCTCTCCACCTCTCTCTCACATATCTCTCCATCTCTCTCTCTCCATCTCTCTCTCTGCATCTCTCTCTCTGCATCTCTCTCTGCATCTCTCTCTCTGCATCTCTCTCTCTCTCCATCTCTCTCTCCATCTCTCTCTCTATCTCTCTCTCTCCATCTCTCTCTCTCTCCATCTCTCCATCTCTCTCTCCATCTCTCTCCATCTCTCTCTCTCCATCTCTCTCTCTCCATCTCTATCTCTCTCAATCTCATTTCTCTCTCTCTCCATCTGTCTCTCTCCATCTCTCTCTCTCTCCATCTTTCTCTCTCCACCTCTCTCTCTTTCCATCTCTCTCTCTCCATCTCTCTCTCCATCTCTCTCTCTCTCCATCTTTCTCTCTCCACCTCTCTCTCTTTCCATCTCTCTCTCTCCATCTCTCTCTCCATCTCTCTCTCTCCATCTCTCTCTCCATCTCTCTCTCTCCATCTCTCTCTCCATCTCTCTCTCCATCTCTCTCTCTCCATCTCTCTCTCTCCATCTCTCTCTCTCCATCTCTCTCTCCCTCCATCTCTCTCTCTCCATCTCTCTCTGCATCTCTCTCTCTGCATCTCTCTCTCCATCTCTCTCTCCGTCTCTCTCTCTCTCCATCTCTCTCTCTCCATCTCTATCTCTCTCAATCTCATTTCTCTCTCTCTCCATCTCTCTCTCTCCATCTCTCTCTCTCCATAACTCTCTCTCTCCATCTCTCTCTCTTTCCATCTCTCTCTTTCCATCTCTCTCTCTCTCCATCTCTCTTTCTCCATCTCTCTGTCTCCATCTCTCTCTCTCCATCTCTTTCTCTCTCCATCTCTTTCTCTCTCCATCTCTCTCTCTCTCCATCTCTCTCTCACTAGGCGTTATTTGAACCTCGAATATAATATATCGATGTTTCATCTAAAGACAAAATAGATTCACGTAAGAAACCACATTTATTCCTTCATTAAGAGAAGTAAAAGATTATATTGATAATTAAAAGTGAAATTGACAGTTAGAAAATATCTTTAGAATTACAAATCAAACCATATGATGTTAGATCTTGTGTTACAAAAAAATGAGAAGGTTCAAATTACATTGTGGTTTATACAGTCTCTAAGTTTCGTAGTGTTTTATTGATAGATAAAAATGAAGCTGTCTTTTATGCAAATGTGTTTAATGTAATATAAGAAAAGAAGATTCTCAAAGGCATTCGTTTTTCATATGTTTAATTATGTTCTCGTCTCTGCTCTTCCAACATCTGTTTCATTACCAGAACTAGAACCTGGAAAAACAATGAGAAAACTTTTATAAGTTAAGGTAAAACATCCCTAACCCTTATATTCTTATATAACCCCAATTGTCATCTAATTAACCATACATTAAAGATATTAATTACAGAAGAATCAAAAATGAAAAACACAATCTATATTGAAAACATTAGTTACAGAAACTAAAAGTGAGAATTTAATTATCAGGAATACGTTGTAAAATATTGGCAATATTGTTTCATAAACATTGGCAATATTGTTTCATAAAATATTGGCAATATTGTTTCATAAATATCATCCAGAACAACTGGATAGGGCAATTATGGGAGGCTTCTTAGTTCTATTCTGTGGTTCTACGTTTTACGTAGATCTATCTTTGACAGAGTGAATACTTTATGTCGTTCTATTTATCAAGTGCCTGAGGAGGTTGTGCTGTGACGGCTCAACAGTACGGCTGATGGAAAACACACGTCTAGCAACGGTCTGAACCTGAAGTCATCTGGAAGTAGTGGTTGAAGCCAGTGGCAATTGTATTGAATAAATTTACTCATTAGAATTTCACAATATTTAAAAATAATTTTGATAAATATATCTGCTAAAATGAGATGCCAGTGTTATTTTAATTTCTGCATAATTTAGAGAACAGTTTAATCATCGCACTCTGTATATATATTCTTTTATTCATTTACTTGTTTCAGTCGTTTCACAGCAGGCATGCTGAAGAACCATCTTTACTCGCACACACTAACCCTAGGACTTATTCTTTGTAAGCCTAGCACTTATTCTATCGGTCTCTTTTTGAAACCGCTAAGTGACAGGGTCACAAACACACAAAAATCAGTTGTTAAGCGATGTTGGGGGAGACAAACACAGACTTATAAACAAGTACATATACATATATATGTGTGATGGGCTTCTTTCAGTTTCTGTCTACCAAATCTACTCACTAGGAATTGGTCGGCCCGAGGCTATAATTGAATACACCTGCCCCAGGTTCCACGCAGTGGAACTCAACCCAGGCACATGTGGTAGGGAAGCAAACTTCTTACCACACAAACACAACTTAATATATATATATATATATATATATATATATATATATATATATATATTTATATATATATATATATATATCTTTTACTCTTTTACTTGTTTCAGTCTTTTGACTGTGGCCATGCTGGAGCACCGCCTTTTTTTTTTTTTTTAGTCGAGCAAATCGACCCCAGGACTTATTCTTTAGAAGCCTAGTACTTATTCAATCGATCTCTTTTGCCGAACCGCTAAGTTACGGGGACATAAACACACCAGCATCGGTTGTCAAGCGATGTTGGGGGGACAAACACACACATACAAACATACACACACACATACATATATATATACATATATACGACGGGCTTCTTTCAGTTTCCGTCTACCAAATCCACTCACAAGGCTTTGGTCGGCCCGAGGCTATAGTAGAAAACACTTGCCCAAGATGCCGCGCAGTGGGACTGAACCCGGGACCATGCGGTTGGTAAGCTAGCTACTTACCACACAGCCACTCCTATATATATATATATATATATATATATATATATATATATATATATATATATATATATATATATATATATATATATATATATATATATATACATATATATATATATATATATACATATATACATATATATATATATATATATATATATATATATATACATATATACATATATATATATATATATATATATATATATATATATATATATATATATATATATATATATATATATATATATATATTCGATCTATTATGACATATTGACCTTGGTTATGGTAGTGGTACGAATAAGAAAGATCAAATTGCATTTACTTTTATAAATTTTGAGAAGTGACCTTGGTGTTTCCTTTCTTTTGTTTACTTACACACGAGCAAATGGCATCTCTGGCATCTTCCTTGCATATACAGTAGAATATGAAGATAAACATTCCGAGAAGGATATTGAAGATAATGAAGAGTATGTGAAACACTTCAGCTTGTTCTTCAACAGCGATGAATGCTAGGACCCAAGATAACACCAACAAGAAAGTCAAACTAAAGATGCCAAAAACACGCATTTTCTTTGTTTCGTGTTCAAACAATTTTTTACTTTCCATTGAGCGAAGTCGCCAGATAACAAGAGAAATCATGGTAAAGTTGAAGATGAGAATGACCACCAACGGAGCCAGGAAAGCAGCATAGAAAGGTGTCTTGGATAACCAACAGCTAAAAGAGAGAGAAAATGAATTAACAAAGGAAATTTAACAAATGTCCAGTTAATAAAATGAGATGATTTTGATCTCAAACAAAACGAAAAGATATGCTCAGTCTTGCCGTGTTTCACATTAAGGTATTCTTATCGAAAACTTCAGTATCCAGATGATTTACAACGTATATACATATGAGTATATACGTATATATATATATATATATATATATATATATATATATATATATATATATATATATATATATATATATATATATATATATATATATATATGTTGAAAAAAAGTCGTCAGAATTTTGGAATAACTTCTTTCATTTATTGTATACATATATTAGCGCTTTCGTTCGTCTTTCGAATTTGTCCAATATAACTGAAAATACAGAGATCTAGCTTATTTATATAAAAACAAGTGTTTTGGGGGGTTTTGTTTATAACATAACCTTGTTTTTTTTTAGTTTTTTTTGGGGGGGTGAGGCTTTGGAGACAATGGAAGATGTATAAGCAAATAGATAGATAGATAGGCAGATAGAGAGATAGAGAGATAGACTGATGGTCAGACAGATAGAGCGATGAATGTGGTAAAAGAGAGAGAGAGAGAGAAGGGCCATTGTATTGAATTGGTCTGTTTAAGGAGTGTCAAAAAAAAAGTTTAAAAGCTTGTTTACTACTTACTGTATTGTTTTGAGACAGATTTTAGGGATGGTAGAAAAAGGAGGAAGAAAATAAGAAAAGAAAAAATAGAGAATAATGAATAGAAAATATAAAGAAAACAAAAAATGTCTTCCTGTTTTTTTCTTTTGCTTTTACTTCTTTCATTTTATATTCTTTGTATTTTCTTTTTATAGACTTTGGGTCCCTTTTAGAATATATTCCTGTCATACATTTATTTATTTATTTATTTTTGGTAAGGTATAGTTCTGCATGAGAGTATGTTAGTATAATCTTTGTAAATTTGCAAAATCGAATTAGTAAAATCAATTTAGTAAAAATAACTATTTATATCATATCAAACATATATACATATATAGACACACAAAACGTATAGCTTTTTCAAGTTTTTAGGTTGTCTCTTACTGAGAGTTATACTTTGATCTGTAATGATAGTTCTCAATTTCTTACTTTGTGCAAGGATTGGTAAGTTCGCTTTAGCGATATTAAAGAAGTTCTGGTGGCATGAATTGTGTGTCACTATAAATTTTTTTTCTTGTTTTTCTCGTTTTGCGGTGTCCTCAGTTGTTGTATGGGTATTTTTGAAGCCCGCTGAATACAATTTTCTATAAGTAGTGACGGGTACTTTTGCTTGAGCAGAAATTCTTTCCGTTCCATCAGGCGCTGATTTCTGGTCTTTAGATCCTCTATAATAGTACAGATTCTTCTTGCTAAGCAGTATGGGATGTTACGTTTTCTATGGGGTGGATGGCACGATTTAAAATTCAGGTATTGGTGTGTATCTGTGTGTATCTGTGAGTTTATGATATATATTTGTGGTAATGGCGGTGTTCTTTTTAACTACCATTATATCTAGAAATGGTAATTTGGTACTGCTCATCTCCTTTGTATATTGGATGGATGGGTGTAGGTTGTTCAGAAGGGTGTTGAATTCTTCCACAGTGTTTTGAGGTTTTGTCCAGATTATAAAGCAATCGTCATGCTTTTTCTATAAACTTCCTAAATTCAGTGTTGTATCTCTCTTCTATTTCCTGGTAGATTTTTTCCAAGTAATCCATCAGCGAATTCGCATAAACGGGAGCAAACCTCGTTCCCATAGCCGTGCTTTAATTTGGATATAGTTCTTTCCATTGAAGAAGAAAGTATCATTTTCCAAAATAAGTCTCACTGAGTCTAGTATAAATGTCACCGTGAATCTGTTGGGAATTGCCTCTCTATGTTTATCTACCCAGTATTTGATCGCCTGTATTCCTAAATCATGTGGGATATTGGTGTATAAGCTTACTACATCAAGCTTAGTACGATTGAATTTGTTTCAGTGGTTTTGGAAAGACGGGATAGAAAGTCGATATCATCCTAAATGAAGCCGGGTATGTAGGTACATATATATATATATATATATATATATATATATATATATATATATATATATATATATATATGTGTGTGTGTACATATATATATACTTCTAATATCAGGATAAAACATTTCGGAAGAATTTCATCAGGGGCCAGTATATTAAATATAGCTTTTTAAGGTGAAAATTATGACAAAAAAAAATGAGAGCAAAAGAAAATAGCATTCTTTGTATATGGTTAGACGATCTAAAATCTATTATTGAGTATATTGGCAAAATGTCTTTTTGATCGTATTTATAATCATATGTATGTATGTACACACACACACACACACACACACACACACACACACGCACACACACACACACACACACACACACACACACACATATATATATATATATATATATATATATAAGTATTTATTTGTATATATATATATATATATATATATATATATATATATGTACAATTATATGTGTATATATGTATATAAATATATATATATACACACGATTTTAATCCCTTCTTACGTCTGGTACATATATACATATGTACACGTATATATATATATATATATATATATATATATATATATATATATATATATATATATATATATATATATATATATACAAGTGTGTGTATATATGTATATATGTATATATATATATATATATATATATATATATATATATATATATACAAGTGTGTGTATATATGTATATATATATATATATATATATATATATATATATATATATATATATATACAAGTGTGTGTATATATGTATATATATATATATATATATATATATATATATATATATATATATATATACAAGTGTGTGTATATATGTATATATATATATATATATATATACATGTGTATATGTGTCTGTGAGTGTATATATGTATGTGTGTATACATGTATGTATATATATATGTGTGTGTGCGCATGTGCATGAAAATAAAAGACTGGAAATCTTTGGTATAACTTTAATTCCCTGTTACAGGCGTTTCATTAGGGGGCAGGAATTCCAAAGTACACATGTACAAAAACATGAATAGGATTTCCTAAACGTAATTCGTCAGATGAAGATTAAAAGATAATACAAAATGACGCTGGATGAGAATGCAATTTGTAGTATTAAGCATTAATCAGGCGTATATTGAGGGATAGTGACATAAAGACAGATTAGAGAAATAATAATATATTATAATCTATTATAATTACTTCTATAAGCACCAGGCCCGAAATTTTGAGGGAGGGGATTAGTTGATTACATCCATCCAGTACATAACTGTTACTAAATTTATCGATCCAGAATTGATGAAAGGCGAAGTCGACCTCGGCGGGAATTGAACTCAGAATGTAGCTGCAGGCGAGATACCGCTAAGCATTTCGCCCATTGTGTTAACGATTCCGTCCGCTAAAACGCAAAGTTTGACCTGTCGGTGACACAGTAGAGAATTCCACGAAAGCACGCTGCTCATTCATATTAGCCATAGCAAGAATCGACGAATACGCAGAAAACAGTTCAAGGCGAAGACGCACCACGTTGCAGTACGATTCCACCCAACGATAGCAGTCGGAAGACCAAAGCCTATGAGTTGCGTCAAGTGGAGTCTAGCGGTGGAAGCTTTAACTACAACAGGTTTATCCTACATAAAATGTTCCGGTTATTTTGGGGTACTTCATCGTATATGTTATATATTTTAAATTAAGATTACATGAAATTTCTGGTCTTATAAATTATATACTTATACACGCACAAGCATATACATATGTATATATAAGGTTGGTGCAGCATTATTGCGGCTTGTTTTCAATAAATTTTATTCAACAAAAATAATAACAACATTTAACAAGAACATGTTTAAATGATCATTCCGACCGGCTGCCAAGCAAATTGGAAGCGGTAATTGAAGTAGATGGTGAATATGCTCCAGAATAATCATTTAAAAATGCTTTTGTTAAAGATTTATATCGTGTGTGTTGTATTTATTGAAAAATAAACCACCATAATTATGTACCAACCTAATATATATCTCATAAATATTGTATAGTGCTGTAATTAGAAATGGAGGGAATGGGGAAGGAGCATCCGAACGGATCTTGTCCACAATTAAACAAGAGGTAGTCACTGTTATCTTATGTTTCCATTCAGTTAGAGATATAGGATTAAAGGTAAACCTGAGATTCACATTAATTTATAAATGTATCTATTTAAGATCTTTCCATGTCAGCGTTATTACTGATAGTATATTCGATGAAGGCATAAATACCCTATGATAGACGTCTGGTATTCATGTCTCCATCAAACATTCTTTATGTAACAAAACTGACACAGTAAGATCTGAAATAGATGACTTATACGATGAAGTGAACCTTTTCTTTCACCTTTAACTCCGTGTTTCTAGTTGAATTGTGTCACAAGATGAAAAGAGCTACCCCTTTCTTAATTTTGAAAAAGAGATATTCGGTTGTTCGCCTCTCCACTACCATGCCGACTAACCCTCTTCACGACTATAAATCTTAAATAAACCCTTCCCACATACGTTGTAGAGATATCCCCTCCTCCCAAACCACTTTGATTTGTCTTGATTTGGCAAATTGTATTATTCATGTATTCATCTGAAGAAAAGAGATTTTCTTTGGAACACTAAAGTTCTCAAGTCCATCAATAAAATGTCTTAGCTCTTTTACCGTTTCATCTTCAAGACGAAGGTATGTTGACGTGTGTTATTGCTTCTGTTTATTTGGGCAGGGTGAAGTATTATCCTCGAATATATACATCACCGTGAAGTGTAATTTTAGTGTATATTATCCACAGCATCAATGAATGCCATGGTTTTAGCTTGATGACACTTAGACATTATTCTACAACATTCAAACTATTGATAAGTGTAGCAAAATATAAATGAAGATCAGGGAAAATTAGGAGAGTAAAACACAGAAATACTTACACGTCTGCAATTTTGATGTAATTGTTTGTCTTGTTAATTGCCAGAGTAATTGCGACAATGACAGCTGGAAGACCTGACGACGACATTTACAAAGACGAATAAATATATGGATATTAGTCATTAAAATCAGAAATATGTGAGATTTGAAATCGATTTACTTGACCATGTATTCTCAAGAAAATGTGTTTAGTTCAAAGGAAATCAAAATTTATTTTGATGTACACACAGGTCGCGTTTTACTATTTATTCCTTTGGGTTCTAGAAATAAGTACGACAAGTAATATATCTTCGATTCTATCATCGATATGTTTCAGAAGGCAACAAATATTAAAAATTACTGGAAGTCCTGGACCACGATATGAAAACTACAATTAAATGGCAGTTCGTCGCTTTCAGCGACAAATGTTCCAGTAGATCCGATCAACGGAAAATACTGTTTATGAAATCAATGTGCAAGCGGATGAGCACTCCACAGACACACGTACTTTTAATGTAGTTCATAGGGATATTCAGCGGGACATTCAATGTGAGAAGGTTGGTCCTTTCAACTACAGGTACTACTCATTTTTTTTTTATTTGAGTAGAACTAGAGCGGTGAGATAAAGTATCTTACTTAAGGATACAACGCATCACCGGGACTCGAACTCACAACCTTACGACCGCGATCGCCTTTAACGACTATTAAATTCCTAATTAGATGAGAAAGACACAAAAGTTTGGTATCGTTAACCTCTCAAAAAATGACTGCGTCAGGGGAAGGGCAGAATGATTCACTCTTAGGTTTCGTCTAGAGCTGAGATTAGACTGAAAATATTTGCATGAAATTGAAAGTAAATTTATGTTCCCTCAATGGCTAACCCTGAGAATCTATTTTTTATAGTCTACGTTTGTCGTCTATATATAACTATTAAATTTCTCACACCTTTTGTATCAACATGCTTCCATCTTATTTCAAGTACTTACCCCAAGCCAAAATCGAACTCTTCATCATAAAAGATGCCATATGCACGAAGATATGAAGGGCTTCAACAGCCGTCCACATGAGAGATGCCAGAAGGAAGTAGTGTAGCAGAGCAGCCACCGTCTACAATAATAACAGCAACAATAACAATAATGATTTCTAAAATGTATATATATATGAATATATATATATATATATATATATATGTGTGTGTGTGTGTGTGTATGTATGTATGTATGTATGTATGTGTGCATGTATATTATTTTGCAGGGGTGGGGTAGAGTTGAGTAGACGGCTGTCCTTTGAATGTCATTCTATATGATTTAAACCGGAAGGTGAAAAATTAAAATAGATATTTCAACACAAACCAGAGAAGTATATTTTTGAAAAATTAGAATTTCGTTTAATGAATTTCACAAACTAATCAGTGTGTAATAATTATAATAGTAATAATAATATTAATAATAATAATAATAATAATAATAATAATAATAATAATAATAATAATAATAATAATAATAATACTAATAATAATAATAATAATAATAATAACAACAACAATAATAATAATAATATTGATGGTGCTTTCAAATTTTGCGTCTTTGAAATTAGTGAACCTAAAGCTATTTGGTAAGACTAAGAAAGAAATTGAAAGTTGGACGGAAACTGTGCAGATGATTAGCAAAGATATTGGCATGGAATTTGGAATCGAGAAATGTGGCGTAATGATTCTCAAACGGGGGAAAGAACCAGTTAAAACCTTGATATCAAGCTGGAAAGTGACAAACCTATAAATGGGATTGGAGAGGAAGTACCTGGGTATCATTGAAAGAGATAGGATGAATGAAAGCAAGACGAAAGAAATGTACGGAAATAATATTTCAGGAGAACTGTGCTTGTGTTCCATTCGAGGCTAAATGATCGCTAAAAGATTAGAGCAACCAACACGTGTGCAGTTGCTTGTTCTCCGGTCCATCTCTTGTAATTCATTCTTCTTCCCGGAAGAAGAATGCATTACAAGACATAGATCGGAGAATACCTAAATTAATAACAATGAACAAGGAACTACCAACGAAGAGTGATGTGTCAAGATTGTATGTAAAGAGGAAAGAAGGAGGATGGGGATTGGTGTGTTGTGAAGCTTGTGTAAGGGAACAGGAGAATAACCTGGCTTGGTATACCAAGGGAACTAAAGAAGAAATGATTGAAGCAGTGAGAAAGCAAGGAACTTTAAAACTGAACGAAGCTGTAGACCCAACACGATTCAAGGAAGACCAGAAAAAGCAAATGAAGAAAATTTGGCACGACATGAATATCCACAGTCAGTTCTTGAAGAATAAAAACGAGATTGATAGGAAAAGAACCTGGCAATCCCTACAGAAAGGAGACTTAAAAGGGCCCACTAAGGCGTTAATGTGTAGCGCTCAAGAACAAACCCCCAGAGAAAACTACATTAAATATCACATTGATAAAAACACTGACACGTGGCAGAAGGAGGAAGGGAGAAAGTATAAGCCATATTGTTAGTGAGTGCTCTAAGCTCGCACAACGCGAAACCAAAAGGAGACACGACAATGTGGACAGATATGACCACTGGCTCTTGTGCGGTGAAGCAAATTTCGAGAGAGCCGAACAATGGTATGAACACAAGCTAGACGGAGTAATTGAAATCGAACATTACAAAATACTCTTGGATTTTAACATACAGTGCAACCAAATCATACAGGTGAGACATCCAGATAGCGTGATCATCCATAAAGATGAAAAAGAAGGAAAGATAATAGATGTTACAATACCAGGCGATTTGTGGGTTAAATATAAGGAAACAGAAAAGTGTGAGAAATACCAGCCACTGCAGGACGAGATAGGGAATTTATGGGGTATGAGGAAAATAATGGTGTTACCAGTGGTTACGCAAGCATTGGAGTAGTTTTCAAGAAGTTTGAAAAAAATATTAGAGCTGCTGTCAGGCTCGAAGTGATCCAGAAGACAGCATTCTTGGGTACAGCTCGCATACTACGGAAAGTGTTGTCCCTATGATTCACAGGGGAAGGCACAACTTGAATCCTTTAGTGAGTGCCTGCTTTTAAGTAAAGAACAACCGCTAATTAAAAAAATATCCGAGAGTCTTTCATAATAATAATAATGATGATGATAATAATAATAATAATAATGATTATGATGATGATCATGATGATGATAATAATAATAATAATGATTATGATGATGATGATGATAATAATAATAATAATAATAATAATAATAATAATAATAATAATAATAATAATGGTTTCAAATCTTTCTGCTAGGGCAGCAATTTGGGGGTTAGGGGACAAGTCGATTGTATCGACACAGTGTTTCAACGGTTCTAAATTTATCGACCCCGAAAGGATTAAAACAAATTCGACCTCGAGGGAATTTGAACTCAGAAGGTAAAGATGGACAAAATATCGTTAAGCACTTTTCCCGGTGTGCTAACGATTCTTCCAGCACACGGCCTGAAACAATAGTAATAATGATGATGATGATGATGGTGGTGGTGGTGGTGGCGATGATGATGATGATGATGATGATGATGATGATGATGATGATGACGACGACGACGATGATGATGATGATGATGATGATGATGATGATGATGATGATGAGGATGATGCTGATGATGATGATGATGATGATGATGATGATGATGAGGATGATGAGGATGAAGATAATGATGATGATGAGGATGCTGAGGATGATGATGATGAAGATGATGATGATGATGATGATGATGATGAGGATGATGATGATGATGAGGATGATGATGATGAAGATGATGATGATGAGGATGATGATGATGATAATAATAATAATAATAATAATAATAATAATAATAATAATAATATTAATAATAATAATAATAATAATAATAATAATAATATTAATAATAATAATAATAATAATAGACAGAAAAATAAGAAAAATAATGACAGGATTTAGAATGGACCACCCAAAATCTGTCATAGAAAGGTTATATATGCAATGTATGGAAAGTGGTAGAAGCCCTGTAACGCTAGAAACTGTTACCAAATAAGCACCATGGGACTAGTTTTCAGAAACAAAGAAAACTAATACAAATAGCCAGAAAGCGGGAACAAAACAACAAACTGTTTTCAGTTTTTATGGAAAGTGACAAATGCAAAAAAGAGGTCATAGTACCTAATAACTATGAAGAAAATGAATAAACAACAGAAGATGTAAGACAACTGAAATCCAAACTAAAATTGGAACAGCAACGGATCTTGATAAAACGAGGGCAAGAAAAGCGCTTCATGGCAAATAATGGATTAAACTGAAAGGAAAAGAAATAGACAAAGCAAAACCCCAACAATGACTGAGAATCTCAGGATCCAAGCAGAGACTGAAGTATTTTTAATTGCAGCCCAAGACCAAAACCTCCCCATTAGAATGTACCAAAAGCATGTAGTGAAAAGAAATGCAAATAACTGCAGAATATGTCGAAATGGATAAGAAACAATAACTCATATTGTCACTGGCTGCCCATTACTGGCTAAGAAGGAATACATTCACAGACACGACTGATTTGGGCACTATGTACACTGGAAGCCATTTCAACATTCTGGAATAAGAACATTAAAAAGATGGTACAAGCACACACCAGAAATGCTCTCAGAAAATGAGAAAGCAACAATACTATGGAATATGCCTATAGACACAGATAGGGAATTTAAGGCCAAACTGCCGAATATAGCTGTCAGAGATAATCAGGAAATATACTTTCTAATCGATGTATCAACACCAACAGATGATAATGTTTTTCTCTAAAAGAAACGGAGAAACTTTCAAAATACAAAGACCTGGAAACAGAGGCAACTCGAATGTTGAGTCTATGACCAGAAACAATTCCTATCATAGTAAGCGCATTAGGTATGATAAAAGAAAATATTCAGACAGATACATAACGAAAACAGCAGGACTATTACATCCTACGCAAGACATTTTAAATACAATAAAAATATGAGCATCACAGCAAACCACATTACATATCAAAGACACACAGAGCTGCGCTTGGGTAGTGCACTGAAAGCATGTGATAAAAGTGAGACTACTGAATAAAGATGATGATGATGATGATGATGGTGGTGATGATGATGATGATGATGATGATGATGATGATGATGATGATGATTTTTCCAGTGTCAGCACCTGACTGGCAGTTTTAGAGTTAAGATTAGCCGATATCGTCGACCCAAGTACTTGTCTGGTACTATAACTTATTGACCCTGGAGAGACGAAAGGTAAACCTGAACCTCAGAGTAATGAGTCAATTTTGCCTACAGGGTTGATAAATTCAAGTACTAATTAAGTATTGGGGTCGATGGTATCAACTAATCTCTTCTCGCTAAAATTTACAGGGCTTGTACCAAAACATGAAACAACAACTGTAATAATATTTCTTGCTGTATTAGATAGAAAGAGTTCAAACCGATACAATATAATTCAAATAATGTTTAATATAAAGCTAACATAGACAAGTGAAGTGGGCTGGATGTCTAATATAAAGGTGACGGGAATTATGTAAAATGTTATACAAAATACAGTTTGACGAATTAAAATTTGATTTCTCATTATTTCATATTTCTGACTATAAAAACTGTTGTCATCATCTGAAAATAATGGATTGGTCAAATGAAAGAATGCAAGGAGGAACAACGCGAATATTAAATGATTTTCAAAGAATTTGAATAGGGCTGCAGCTTCGGCGGTTACAGGATGAAATCTATTTAAGGTCGTTTGTAATGTTTCATATAAAACAAAATTTGTAATGGCTAAAATGTTGTCACTTACCTTACAAGCAGCTGACACTTTTAAGGCATATGGGTGCATCGCCACAAGAAAGATCAAATTAGCGATAGCCAAAGAAACGCACAAGTTTACTAAAATCTTGGAAGCCATTAATTTCCTTAGATTTCTGAAATAATAGGGAAATGAATATTAATATATCATTTTATGAAGTATAGCTAAAAATAACCTCAGTACATAAATAATAACAACAACTGTGTGTATGATGATTATTTGAATACAAACGATATGTTAAATCGATATACATATATATTTAGTGCGTGGATGTTGTATAAAATATGTGTATAATGACCTGTATGAGATATGAGCCACAATTTTCTTTTACTCTTTTACTTGTTGCAGTCATTTGACTGTGGCGATGCTGAAACACCTCCTTTAGTGCAGCAAACTGACCCCAGGACTTATTCTTTGTAAGCCTAGTTCTTATTCTATCGGAATCTTTTGCCGAACCACTAAGTTACGGGGACGTTAACACACCAGCATCGGTTGTCAAGCAATGTTGGGGGGGGGGGACAAACACAGAGACACAAACATATACACGCACACATACATACACATATATATATATATATACGACGGGCTTCTTTCAGTTTCCGTCTACCAAATCCACCCATAAGGCTTTGGTCAGCCCGAGGCTATAGTAGAAGACACATGCCCAAGGTGCCACGCAGTAAGACTGAACCCGGAGCCATGTGGTTGGTAAGCAAGGTACTTACCACACAGCCACTCCTGCCTATGTGTATTGTTTCTTGCATTCATACAATAAGTTTCGTTGGTTATGATAGAAATTCCTTGTGAAGGAACATGTTCAGATTCGTCAACCATAGAATGGAATGCTACTCACAGACTCATATATGTGATATATTTTCTTGGTGCATTAACACAAACGCTATGTACAATATCTGTTTTCAGTCAACATTATTCAAATGACAATTGTAAATACCTAGTCGGTCTGTACAATATATTCTTTGACAAAAAAGAAAAGACCAGCTTGATTAATTACAATATATATATTGTATATATTTATGTGCGCGTTTGAACGTCTCACGAGAACAACTATTAACATGGAAAACAGTACAACCTGTTGCATAGTCGGGTTACTAAAACGGCACCCCCAAGGCTTGCTGTTGAGGAGGGTTGCTAGAATCCCAGCATGACTAAAACTAGACCTGTCAAAATGAAGGATGAATCTAATGCAGGTTCAATGATTATATAGCACGGGCTCCCTGAAACTCAAGGCTGGTGTCAGACGTGCTGGAAGACCACTGGAGATGAGACATTCCTTAGTTTTTGTTAAAACTTGTCCCTAAAAGAAAGGCCCTTCTGATATAAAAGCAGTTATGTGAAGAATGACATTGAACAATTTGGGCATGCTTTGCTTACACTCGAGATCATGGTCATCCTTATTCACAAGTGGACAACCATCATATATACGTGTATGCTTGTGTGCGTGTGTGTGTGTGTGTGTGTGTGTGTGTGTGTGTGTATGCGCCTGTCTGTGTGCGGGCGTGTGAGTGTGCATATGTGTGAGTGAGAGCGAGAGATTACGTATGTTTATATTCTGGTTGTATGCAATGAAATTTGCTTCCCAACCCATGGTTCTGAGTTCAGTCTCACTGTATGCCACCATGGGGAGATGCTTTCCATTGCATCCTCTGGCCGATTAAAGACTTATATATATATATATATATATATATATATTGTTTGTGTATGTGTGGGTGTGTGTGTCATAAGAGGTTGAGCTCTATTTCATCTTTTATTTTGGGGGTGCCAAAGTTCGATTTCTAATAAAGATTCTTCATATTAAATTGGTAGCTTACTATTGTATCTATTTTTCGAATATGAAATTGTTACAAATATAAGGTGTGTTATGAGCATTTATAGGACACGGATCCTATATACATTCAGCAAAGAATTAAAGATGGAGAAGAGAAGGTGTTAAATGTTTCATGAAATTTTAATCCATGCATACGTTCGTTTCGAACGGTAATATTAACATGGAAAAACCATGGAAAAATTTTAATGTTAATTTAATTAAAATTATAATTAAATTAATTACATATTACCGTATTCTTCAGGGCAAATCAACAATGCAAAGAGAATACATCAGAAGAATATTATATTGTTACTGAAGACTAGATGGTGGGAGTGTCACATAACATGTTCAGATATTCATAATATGATAATGAAAGATGAAAGATAAAATCATGCTTAGGTAGTGTTGAGTCTAGTTGTGTATGAACTCATGGACTAGACTCAATATATATGACATCTTTCAATCTACTCGTAAGCGTTTTAATCCCATCAATGAAATACGTTTTCGGTTTCGAAGAGAAGAACTCTGCAAGGTCAGTTTCGACATCCTCAGTTGTTTGGTGAGTTTCTCCATCCAAATGATTCTGTAAACTATGGAACCCATGGAAATCGGAAGGAGCAAGGTTTGAGGAATAAGGCGGATGAGCAATTTTCTCCGAGACAAGATCCTCCAATTTCTGTGAGGGGGTCGGGTGTTCGTGTATTGTTTATGTCAGCAAAATAAGTGAATTTTTCTAAAACGTTGGCAGAAGTACGCATGAAGTAAGCCATAAATTCACTCAGAGAGTCTGGCAAACAAGCAAGCAAACACCTAGACACACCCAGACGCAAATGCACACACACTAAGACAGTGCGGGCTCTTGCATTGTCTTCATGAAACACTACTCCTTTTCGATTCAATAAAGCAGGCGTTTTCTTCCAAGCAGCGTTCAAACGCCCTAATTGCATACATTAGATCGTGTGTTGCATCCCACCAAACAAAGAGAAGAAACTTCGTAGCATGGAGTTCTATTCTCGGTTGTGGTTGAACCATTTCCCCTTCACCAAGCCAATGCCTTCGACGCTCATCGTTTTGATAAAGGAGCGATTTTTCATCACCGGTCACCAGTCAATCCCAAAATGGAAAGATGAGTTCACGAGAATGATGAGAAGAGCTGATGTCCACTCGGGATCAGCAGTTGGCTTCAGGCAAATCATAAAGCAGCTTACGCGGCTGAGTTGATGTGCTGATTCCGGCAGTATTTCAACCAGTCCATTATTCTGTTCGTTTCTGATGAATGTCCCCGCTCTCTCTCTATTATTGTGCGTTGGGCTGTTATGCGGTTAGCTCGGACGTGAGTGATTGCATCTTGAGCTGTCAAGTTACTGTTATTCTGGAGCGATCTTTGTGAAGGCCCACTGAACAAATGACAGGGGTAATTGCACTCTAGTTACTTTATCGGGGTCTATGTTGTCAAATGGGTGCACTAAGATGAATGATTGATTTAATGTTAGAGGATTAGGTTACAAAGTACCATGTCAGGGTCTGACAGGAGGGTCTTTCCGAGTCGTTTAATATGAATAGGGATTGCGTGATACCTCAACACTAGACAAAAGACGCCTTTCTTAATCTTCTTCGTCTTTGTATTTATGATTGTGTGTATATATTATTGCAATCGTGATGAGATCGAATGTATGCATGTACGTACGTATGTATGTACATTGTACATATATATGTATGGATGATTGTATATATGATGTGTGTATGCATGATTGCGCATATATATATATATATATATTTATATATATATATATATATATATATATATATATATATATATATATATATATATATACATATGTGTCTGTACGTATGTATGTATGTGTATGTATGTATGTGTGTATGTGTGTGTATGTATGTATGTGTGCATGTATGTATGTATGTATCTATGTATGTATCCGTAGACCATTTCAAATACTGTCAGAAAGGCTCAGATTTTGTTTAAGATCTCCAATTCTCAAAGTAGGTATCACAGTGAAACACTGTTCATATCCATGGGTGGGTGTTGCTGCTAAACAAAGAACCCCTCAAACTCATATACACACTACTCGCAAATATATTCTCAATCACACCGAAAACAAATTCATTTGGCTGAATGGTAAATGTTAACTGACCAACACACTACCACAACTTTCTCATTAACAAACAGTATAAGAAGGACATAGACTTGTATTGTAATAATAGGAAACATAGATTCACTATTCTAACTACTATTTTGGTCAATTCTTTTCTGATTTCTCAACTATAACCTAACTTAAACACGTGATATCGCTCCCTATCTAATCTCTCTTTCTTTTTCATCATCCTTACTGTGGGACACAAATTTGCCCTAAAATATTTCTTCAATCAGTCACTCATAAGTATGGCCATATTCTGGAATTCTCTCCTCAACCGTGGCGTTTCCCCCCGACATCAACCTCTTCCAACTTACCAATCTTTAAGAATTCAACAAAATGATGGATGTTGCCTGTCTGTACTTAAACGGTTTATGGAAGAAAATAGAAACTGAAATTCTTACTTGGAACAAACATGGATTATTACTGTAAGAATGAGACAGACTAATGATATTCCGCAGCCAATGTAAGATGTTATATATAAGAGGTGACTAGTTTCCTGGTAGACATCCTGCAACAGAAACAAATAACAACGTATTAACTCCTTTTTCCATTCCTTCCTATGTCGGTCAATAATTACATAAGTTATAAGTATATGAAATGTTGATGTAAAAAGTGAGGTATACGAAAGCTGCATTAATGGCAATATTATTAATGGGCCGTCTTACATTACATGTTGGATGAGAGACACCGAATTCATTATGTATATATATGAGCTGTATAAGTATAAGTATGAGATGTGCCGCCAGCTCATAGACCGATGTAATTTCTTTCTCATTCCCTTAACACAAGGCTAATTAAGATAATTCTTCCACTAACAGACATTGATGTTGTATGATCATTTTCTTTTACACTGAACAGCAGCATGCTGAAGGAATTCTCATGTATTTTGTTGAGGATGATAGCTTGGAAAATTTAAAGGACACAATCCCAGGTTGAAACTAATACACAACAGCAATCATAACAAGAACAACTGTAGCATTTTACAATATTTCAACCTCGCATATTTACTATTAACCTAACATATTTACCAAAATATCCACCTATAGAAAGTCTAGTGGGTGTTGAAATTATTAATGCATGGACATAACTATCCCAATTACAGGTAATTAAAAAGTTGTCATAATTTTACCAACCATTAATATGGCAAAACTTGTCAGATGGTTACAGGAACAAAACATTTTCTCTCCGGGTACATACATGGATGTATTACAGCCTTTTGTTGACCAATGAGGATCCTGTCCAGGAGATTCATCCCAATAAACACACTGTGGGTTGAGGAGATTCTGAAAAAAATAACATTTTGGTAATTTATACAAATTACTTTGTAATTAAAATACAAGTAGTGAATCTTTGATAGTTTCATTAACAAAATATCAAAACAGGTGATGCCCAACACTGTTTGTCTGCTATCGGCATTTTGAATCCAACATTACTGGTTGTGGCATACTTTAATTGAACATTTTGTCTCGTTTATAGATCTATGTATATTCTCATAATTTACAACCATCGACATAAAAGTGGAAGAAGACATTGGATTGTGTAGATCTAGAAATATTTAATGGTATGTAAGTTGAAACGTTATTTATGTCTGGGATGTATTTCATCATAGATTTATTGGGTCAGGGAGGACATGAAAATGAAAAACAACAACGTTCAGGATATGAAACCTGAAAGCAAATTCGCATTTAAAATACAGACGCAATCTCTGAAGTCAATATAGATTTATAATAAAACATTATGTTGGTGATCGGAAAATACAACACACACAACTTGAAGCTTATCTTGGGATTAAGAAAGAATACCTTCATCGTCAGAAGACGTCTACATTATAAATATACAGGTTATAACTCTCAGCATAATAACAACTACTACACCAGCACCAACAATAACTACTACTACTACTACTACTACTACTACTACTGCTAATGCTGCTGCTGCTGCTGCTGTTGCTGCTGCTGCTGCCGCCGCTGCTGGAGCTACCGCTACAGCTTTTTCCGCTCTTACTAATACCATGTTTCTTTCGGGAGGAATGAGATATGGCGTTGAAATGCAATCTTAAAAGCAAGAAGAGATTTAATAAACACATAGCAATTACCTGTTCGATTAAATTGAACGATATGTTAACTGGATCGACGAGGTTGGTTATTTTAATGTTAGGAATAGTTGCGGCAATGATATTACTGTTGATTTTGGTATTGGCTTTGGTATTGGATTTTTGTATTGTCTGAAAATAGAATTCATTAAATAAAGTAATTTCTTTAATCGAAGTATTTAATACACGATGGTATCGAAAAGTTCCGGGTCTGGTTCTGTAGTGCACCAAAGAATGGCAGCTCACGGTTGCGTGATCAGTGAGAGCAACTAGTGACCTTCCTGAGGAGGTGTTTTTGTGATTACGTATATTCGGTACTTTGCGATTTTGCCATGGACAGAAACAAAGTGCCAACTAGATATTTTGCGATTTATGTTACAGAGACATTGAGCATCATTTGGCAAGTTTATGGGGGCGAGGCAACGGGTCATATGCAATGTTTCGAGTGTCACAAGCGCCTCAAAAGCAGAACTTCCCTGTAAGACGACGAGCGATCTGAAAGACCTTACACGAACGTCATCCCCTGGAAATGTGACGGGACTGACCGTCAATCGAAAGTTCTATTTCAACGTTTTGAAATGTTTGGAAGAGGACATTCGATGAAAGCGAAATTCTCTGGACCATGAAGAATGGGATTCCTTACGATGACAATGCGCCCTTTCTCCGAGCTTTCCACACTACTGAGCTCCTTGCTAAAATCAACATAGCATCCCTTCTACACTTGCCATATTCGCTAGATTTAGCACCTGCGACCTACCACCTATTCCTCAAGATAAAAATGCAGCTGAAAAGTTGCCGTTTTAATACCGCTGTCAGGATCCAGGGAGAATCGCAGAAGGTCCTCAACACGTGTATGGAAATCTTCCATAAGCGGCAGGAACGTTAGAACCTTTTTGTTTCTGCACAAGGTGTCTACTTCGAAGGATTTGATGTTAAAACCTGTGTAAATACGTAATCTTTTTTTCATTGAACATACCTAGTCCCAAAACCTTTTAATACCACCTCGTACATGGAACGTTAGTATTGTTGTATTTAGACATCATTACTTTACTCAGTAAAACAATTTAAAACATTATATATTACAATATATTACAAGAGTTCGCACTTAAGTGTTGTGCTTGATCTAAGGAATCAATAACTTGTTTTACATTGAAGCTGTATATCGCTCGGCAAATAACGTGTTTTCGTACTGCATAGCACATTGTGAAACTGATTTTTACCATAGCCTTTTCTTAGCAAAAGAAGTGTCATAAGAATTTAGTTGTTGAAACGGTTCAAGAGCCCAATTATGAGTATCCAACCAGCTAAGTCATATGTTAATAATTCGCTTAAAATTTTGTAAGCAGATCAGTCAAAGATTACGAGATCTCTTTTGAAATTAAAATTATGAATTTCTTTCTGTCATCTACCTTCCAGCGATGGAACTTTGTATTATTGTGAGAACCTGTCTCTTTCCTCAAAAGAAAGATATTCAAATTATATATATATATATATATATATATATATATATATATATATATATATATATATATATATATATATATATATATACCCCCAAATCTATCTCTTCTACTCTCTAATTCACAGCAACACCACCAGCGCATCCCTTTCAACCATCTATAAATAGGTTTGGCTGCATTCTAGAATTTGATACTACTAAGCACCTTTCCGACCCATCTCTCCCTTTATCTCCGTCCTTGGTTTATCACTCATACCTCCACCACCTATATACTACATACACGCATTCCTTCCTACTCACTAGACCATTTAACCTCATCTCTCCCCATCCCTCTTTCTCTCTATACGCTCATCCCCTCTATCCTATAAAATCAACTGACCATTAAAATATACCGCTACCATCCTTCACCACTCTCTCTCCTCCATCCCTTTTCACATTCTGTCTTCATGACTTGACCTAATTACCGCTCATCCTTCACTTGACTTGGCCATTCTTCAAGTAAACAAGCTAAAATCCATCGCAGTATGGCATATATTCACCTCTGCTATCTATGTTATATCGGCCTTTGTTCCAACATCGATTTCCGGATTATCCCCATAAGGATTACTCTACACGGATTTCTACACGGATATTTATTACTGGAATGAAACTACACTTCAAGTACTGTTCTCTCTTTTTTCAGCACATCACACTCTTTAGCACTTCATACTAAAAAATATCCGCCTATGAATATAATAATAGATTACTTTATTTTTTCTGTCTCCGATGAAGGGAAGTACTGGATCTTCCCAGAAACAGCTGTAAGACTCTATCCATAAAATACTTCTCCAACCTTACCATTGCTCTCTTTATCTTTTTAATTTTTAATTTATTTGCATATACACACGCTAATATACGACGTATAATCCCCAATCCTGTTCATACAACGACTGGGGCAAACTAGTCGGTATACAGCACTTACTCGGTATTACCTGTATTCTTTTGGGTTTGGTTAAATCCAATACCCTCCTCAACCTTATATATGTATGTATATATATATATATATATATATATATATATATATATATATATATATATTGCCTGATGTCTGTTCCCTATGCATTCTCAAGCGGTTCAACGAAGTCAAATCGAATTTTACAACGTAACAGTACCTGTCCCCGAGAGTATCACCATGTAATTTTCTTTTCATTTACATTAAAACGATATAATATTGGCAAAGCTTCAGTATTACAAGTCAAAAGTGAAAGAATGAGATTTATCTTTTAATGTGATATAATATTGTTTCATTTTCATTCTTTCTCTTTTCATTCTAATGTGATAAACAAAGATCATCTTATTTGTAGTATATTTGAAATAAATGAATTGTCTATATCCTAATTTTAACAGCATTACACATCGGCAGCTTCGCGTCTTACACGGCCACGACAGCGGAACGGTCTGTCACTGTATGTGTGTTGACTGACATCACGAACGGCTGGAGGTGAAACTCTTGAGATAAACAACGTGGTCGCATGTCCAAGGTTTATAGAAATACACATTTGCAGTTTCACCACCAGTTAATATCAGTGGCAGCAATTGCAAGGTATTTACCATTATATATTTATCCTTAAATTAACATTTTATACATGTGCTTAATATATATGTATATATATATATATATATATATTAATGTAGCATTTACCGTTAAATTAGCAGTTCCTACATGAGCTCTTATTTTGTTAATTTGCTTCTATTTGATTAATTTATACTGCATGTTAAAATAAAAAAAAAATAAATAAAACATACAATTGCTTACAAAAATGGAGATTAATGTAGAATTTTCTCTATATCCATAATTTTTTGCTTACAATATTGAAAAGGATATGCTACCAAAGAAAATACGTACTCTCTTCAGAAACAGGTACAAAGCAACGAGGTTTGTAGACACCGAAGTTGAGAGTCTTAGGACAGAAGCGTGGTGAGTCAGTCTCAGAATTAGCAAACGCATGCTGCACAACGTCAAATGGAGTCTCATTACGAGAGGGTGCTGAGACTTTCCCAAGATGAGCAAATGCATACTACATCACTTCAGATGAAGTGTCAAGAGAGACATGGAGTGAGACATTTCCAACAGCAGCAAACGCATTCGGCAGCACTTCAATTCGAGTTTCAAAACAGAAGCGATAGGAAACTTTCCCAAGATCAGCAAACACATGCTGCGACACGTCAAATGGAGTCGCAGGAGAGATGAGACATTCCCAAGATCAGTAAAAGCACAGTGCAGCTTGTCAAAAGGATTTTTAATACAGACGGGAGATGAGACACTCCCAAGATTAGCAAACACATACTACAGCACGTAATGCTGGATCATTAAAACAACATTTTAATGATTGGACAGGAGTCCAATAGAACAGCTCTCGGAAACAGACTACGTACGAATTCAGTCTTCAAAACTCCTAGAGCTGCTTTCAGATATGATCCATCCTATTCTTATAAAAATGATAAATTTGTGCACATTTATATGCTAAACTCAAATTTTTGTTTCTTGAAATTAATTTCCAGATGAAAATAATCGCATCTGCTGTTCAGTCGTTAAGGTAAGATTGCCGGCACTACCAGCTCCTCCTCAAAATCTTATTGAATTTTCTGAACAATATCAGGCAAAACATCTCTGCATTTCTAATGATATCGCTTGGTGCATGTAAGGAGATCGTTGAACATGGATTTACGCCGACCTCAAAGTTCAAGAGCAAGTCTATCACCTCATTGGTTCCCTGTTCCCCACAAATGAAAAACCACAGTTCCTCTAAATATATTTCATGAGTGATGTAGGACAACAAATGCGAAAAACGTGTCAAATCTTCAGAAGCTGGGTCGTATTAGATGCAGCTCCAAGCCCAGGAAAACACAGTATATCCATTGACAGCTTTTCGGTGCGTTAAAAAATGACATACCCCACCTCCAATTTTCCATGACAGGTTCGGAGCTGGAATAATCCAAACGAACGTATGACATGTCATTTAGTCGAATTAGACAATCAGTTACTCCACAAATGATTTGTCTTCAACGCAGCACTTTCCCGTATCACCTATTTCACCATGACCGTGATATATATATACAAACTATGCCACTTTAATCCCGAGCAACTCCGAGTATCTCTGCAACACATATGTATATATGTGTGTGTGTGTGACTGTGCGTGGGTGTTTATGCATGAATGTACATATGTATATTTATATATACATGTATATACATGTGTGTGTAATTGTGCGTGTATATATATATATATATATATATATATATATATATATATATATATACACATACATAAAAAATATACATGTACATATGTGTGCGTATGTGTCCTCTGTCCGTGTGTTTGTGCGCGTGTGTTCTGCATTCATCACAAATGTTATATTTGCTGTTTGCATATTAGAACAATGATTCTGTTTTATCATAACAGAGGGAGCTCTCCTCTTAACACACCGAGTCTCTTAAGAGAATTTTCACCAAGACACAAATCAAAACAACGACCGTTTTTAGTTTGTATATACGTCATAAATTGTAGACACATATGCACATACATGCATATATATATATATATATATATATATATATATATATATATATATATATATATATATATATATTGCTGTGATGGATTAGTATTAATATCAAAGAATCAACAACAATATCAAGCATTTAATCGGCTGGAGGAAGACAAATTTCCATTTTGTTTACGTACCCTGTATAGCTTATCATTCTGCATGGAGATAAACGTAATCCTTGAAACGGCAGCCCGTCCTTCGGGTTTCAGATCTTTTAACAAACTCGTTGCTAATGAAATGAAGTCTACCATATCATTTACTTCTGGCTTTGAATCTGAGTTGTTATATATCTGATGGAAGAGAATGGAAAAAAACAAAGAAATAAAATTAAACAAAAAATACCGCTGCGTCTGAATGATGTTGAGGTCATAAAAATTCATAAACTTCCGAATATGAAATCATTCCGCTTTGGAACCATGGTTCTCGAAGCACATAAATATTGGCTTGAAACTTCTGTTGGATAGAAACTGTCCCATCGACAATGTTATGACGAGGATATTACGTCTGGTGTAAATTGGTCTAACACAAATAAATAGTTGGTTGTGGTTATCTAAAAATAAACTATCGCAGAAGTATATCTGAACACAGAAAGCAATGCGTACTACGCAAATCTAGGTACGATACTCAGCCTTCATTGTTCAATATCCGATGCTTAAGCGGACACACGGAACCAATATAGTCGGACTGATACCCTCCACTGCCTGCTGACAGTTCACTCAGTTCTTATTTATTGCAATCGGTGAATCCACCTTTAGTCACATTGGGGTGTTCAGGATTCTCCGAAAATATTTCCCCTTTTTGAGATTATAACTCTCCAGGGGCTAAATGTTTTTTGCATGTAGGGTCTATTCCAAGTACGTCTGTTCGTTTTCTTTTTTTCCTGCTTCAACGTGTAGCTTCCACTGTTTGTTTAGGACTTGGTGTCACTCGATATACCCTCAAAAGCTGTTGAAGTGCTAAGTCAAGCATTACCTAGTTGTTCGTTTTCTTTAAAGCCCACTCAAATGTATCGACCTTGGCTGATATGGAGGTCGCATGTTTGATAAGGAGCATGTTTGATAGTGAATTTTTTGAGTTCATTTGCTGCAAACTGAGTTCCATTCTCAAACACAATGGTGTCAGGAATACTATATCTGGCGAACAATTCACGTAAAAGACTTACTGTAATCGATGATGTCGATTTTTTACAATTAGGTTCGTCAGGTCACTTA
Organism: Octopus bimaculoides; assembly: GCF_046866305.1. Lineage (NCBI taxonomy): Eukaryota > Metazoa > Mollusca > Cephalopoda > Octopoda > Octopodidae > Octopus > Octopus bimaculoides. The sequence continues at coordinate 6,138,107 of NC_142956.1, forward strand.
GAAAAACTGTCTACCACAGAAAGGTAATGTGAACTTTTAAGTGGACCTGCGAAATCAACATTCAGTCTGGACAACGTGATATCTGTCTCTGGCCATTTTGTAGCAGGTGATTTTGCTGCTAGAATGCAGCCTCTGCATGTTTTTCATTAATTCTTCAATCTCTCGGTCCACTATTGACCAATACGCAGCTTCTCATCAAAACTTTCATTCTTGAAATCCCCGGGTGACAAATGTGATACTCTGTAGTGTAGGTTTCCCAATTGGTTTTTCATTTATTTTCATTAACTAAATTAATGTCACTACCTGTAACTAAATGTACTTTTACATTTGTATTCTTACTTTTTACATAAACAAACTTCCTTTAAGTCTCGTTTGTATTTCTTGTCACCGATAAACTGTTTACATGATTCGTTCCTGTTGAGCCATTTGTTTTTTACGACCTGACTTACTACACTTGAAATGTTTTCGATTTTGATAAGGACAGTTGAGTCCGTAGTGTAATTCTCCACATCCAAAATATGGGTTAATGTTCTACTTTTTATTACTTTCGGTCGCATCCGTTGTATATGCGACCAGCTTCTCACTTCAGTGTGTTCCCTATCGTGCCGTAGGTTTGTTATTCTCTGGCAATCATCAGATATTTCTTGTAGTGTTACCTTCTGATTCTGCTCTAATTTAGTCAGAATTTCGTTACGAATTTCCCCATCTTTCTTTGCTGTTGTACGAAAATTATGTATTTGAACATATCTGGTGTTAGTTCATTAATTTTAAATCTCTAGAATTCTCTATTAACGATTGCAGTATATGTAATAATATCTTCGCCTCATTTTTTTGTAGTATCCATGCATTTCCGACGCGTGTTACATGAAGAGCTTTGTTCGCTGAAAATCTATGATAGAATATTCACCATTGCTTCAAAACAGAGTTCTCCTGGTTTCTTTGGTAATATGTAATTTCAATATTTTTCATGCTCGGCTGGTGTCAAATTTCTCAGCGGAAATCATTTTTTTTTTGTTTCTTTTTTTTGGTCTTACCAACAACATCGTTCTTCTGTAAAATATTTCCTCATGCCTTCTAAAGTAAACAGAGAATGTAGGTCCCTCCTCTAGGATTTAGAGACAGAGTCAGGAGTGAACGAACTAAATGTATTTTCTGTTTTCTTCTGTATCAGTTGTACTAACCATTTGTTACTGCTTCTTCGTCACGGTTTCTGTAAGTCCAAAACATGGTGGTGTTGCTTGCTTTGCTACTGATGCTGCTGTTTCTATGATTGAATTACCGAAGCTAGTAAGCTTTCCATGTTCAAACAAAAATCGATCCAACACGAGCTTCGAATAATCTCATAGCCAAAAATGTTTTGACGTAGGTATACACGTCTGGTATAAAATACTATTACACAAAGAAGTAATTGGTTGTGGTTATCTAAAAATAACTTATTGCATAAATATATCTTCACACAGAACGCACTCCGTACACCTGGAACGTTGGTACGATACTCAGGATTCCTGTTCAACCAACACACGTCGAACTAACACCGTCAACTAATCTGCTGACAGTTTGCTCAGTTCTTATTAATTGTAATCGGTTAGTCCGTCTCCAGTCATCTGGGAGTGTGCAGGATTCTCCTATATTAGGCAACCTTAAACCTTTCCTATTGTAAAGGGATTTTCAATCCAATCTTTCAATATAATTATTTAAAACATTATGTCGTTTGAAATCCCCAATTGAAAATAGGATTTATTACCACTACTGTTACTATTATTACTGTTGTCACTTCTGCTTCTTCCACAATCAATACATTGCTACACCATTACAATTAACAGAACAGCTAAAATTTCCTTTCTCACCCAATGCCCTTATCCCATACGAAAGTAAAAAGTAGAGTTTCTACGCTGGTTAACTAATTATTGATGTATGCAGTAGTTTTCTGTTTTCTGTCTCAATCTATTTCTTGTTCCCTGGTACCCAGGGACATGACATGGGATGAAGTACTACTTTATTTTTCAGATGTATCAAATGATCAGAAAGATAGTGAAGGACAATTGTATATATATAAGCTCCAACTATTATGTTAGCTTTAAAGGCAATGAGCTAACAGAACACACAGCATGTCGGTCAGAATGTGTAGCAGCATTTTGTACGTCTCCATGCTCTAAGTTCAAATTCTACAGAGAATTGGTGTTGGTGTACACAACTAGACAGTTTCCCAAAACTTCGAGCCTTGTAGCTATAGCAGAAAAGATTATTATTTCCGCTTTATTGCTAATTTGTGCCCCAAATATATTGTATTTTGTATTTGGACTGTAATCTGTAGCAAGCTTTATACCATACATACTTTATATGATAATAACGATATTATATTTCATTATAATGTATTTTATTAATTTGAGCGTGTAGAACAAATAGTTAGTAAGAAAGTAATCATAAGAAAGTACTGTACCATTGTCTTTGCGTCATTTTCTTTATTTCCAAATGAAATACCATAGACAGCACCATTGAAAGTGTTATTCTTCACTTTGATAACACCAATATCAAGATTAGTATATAAAACTGTGAGTTGCTGCTCTTCCAGTGGCATCTTTTCTGGGATTGCTTCTATAATGTCCAGCATTCTGTGAGAAAATCAAGAAAATAAATCTCAACTGAGAGTGTTTCAAATATGTAATTAAATGTAGCTGTAATTACACTAATTATATTGATTAGTAAATCTATTTATGCTACTGTTGTTTGTAGTTTGTTCTTCTTCTCCTCCTCCTCCGCCCTTTCCTCTTCTCTCTACTACTACTACTACTACTACTACTACTACTACTACTACTACCACCACCACCGCCTCTGCTGCTGCTGCTGCTACTACTACTACTACTACTACTACTACTACTACTACTACTACTACTACTACCACCACCACCGCCTCTGCTGCTGCTGCTGCTGCTACTACTACTACTACTACTACTACTACTACTACTACCGCCTCTGCTGCTGCTGCTGCTACTACTACTACTACTACTACTACTACTACTACTACTACTACTACTACTACAGCACTAACAACAAATTTGATATCAATTTTACCTGCTCCCAGTTCCCTCTGATTGTTCTGCTTCAATCAAAACCTCTTCCGGTGTGTTTATCATATTGTTGATACTAGGAAGTATATTGTTCACTGTTATATTGGCCGACACATTCGATATCAATGGCACCATTTTCTCATGAATGTCTACAGCCAAGTCGATATCTTCTGCTTTGAAATACTCTGATTTCTTGGAAATATCGCGGACTATTGTTGAAATCTCCCCAACATTTTCTGCAATGGAAAATTCAAAATAGAACTCAAGAGAATTTACAGTCGTTTTCAGATGAAATATTAGATTCAAATTAAACGCCACACAATTATTAATGAATCAATGGAAGTAATTTAACCAGTCCATATTCATACAGCTAAGAGAGTGGTAAATGTGTCCAGTTCATCAGTTGTATACTCATTGATGTATATACGTGGGTCTCCTACTTGGTTGAATTAAATAAAACCGTGGGTAGTCGGAGTTGCACAACACTATGGGATCCTTTGTAGCTGAGTAAGACATACTCTTGGCGGTAGGTTTTTATAAATAATGTTGCTGACATTCAATAAGCTGTGATACAGTATCCACCATAAACAGCCGTCAATTTTAATCACACTACTGTTTAATTACAAACTGAACCTAGACAAACATAGGTCGCTATCTAACGTTTCATATTGGTCAGCTTTCTTCACTGCCTCAGAGAAGTTGAGGTCATCAAATCAATGAATGCCTATGAAAATCTGTTTTTAAATTCATCGTGCTACAACTGCTGAGAGTGATAATTTCCTCGCATTCATTTATATGGAATACGTCAATGAAAATTTATTTATTTCATAGCCACCAGTAGAACGGAATACATATGTGTACCAGTAATATTTCTATTGTTATCTGCTTCATTATATATTGAACCATTCTGCAGAGAACTAATGAAATAAGTAGTTTTGGCGATATGGAAAGAAACTAAAATCTTCTGGTAAGTTCTATCAGCACATTTTCATAAATGATTGTTGTGAACCGCCATTGGAAGAGATGAACTAAACGGATTTTACGACTATATCTTGACATATAATTTTAAGCATGACTATATATACCTAAGTATCTATGTGTGTGTATATATATATATATATATATATATATATATATATATATATATATATATATATATACACTGTGAAACACACAGATTAAGCAAATTTATCGATATCCTCCTGAAACCAATACTTCACCAAATACCAAGTATTGTTATAGACGACCTGGACCTATTAAATCATCTACCCAAACATACCGATAAAGACATTTTCATTGTTTCCTTTGATGTAATAAATCTTTACACTACGATCCCACATCAATATGGACTGGAAGCCATTAAATTCTGGCTAGAAAAATACCCCAATGAGATCCCAGAAAGAATAAAAAAAGAATTCATCATCGAGGGCCTTAAGTTTATCCTTCAAAACAATTTTCTTAATTTTAATGATAACACCTACAGACAGGTATTAGGGACTGCAATGGGGACTAAAGTTGCCCCTACATATGCAAACCTGGTGATGGCCTACTTAGAATTGCAGATCTACGACAAATCCAAAACTAGATATGGCCTGTCTTCCCACCAATACCTGTTGAAGAATTGGAAACGTTACTTGGATGATTGCCTCATCCTATGGTCCCACACACTCGACCAACTCTTTGACTTCAAAACCCTAATCAACAGTGTCAACAACCATATCCAATTTACAATGGAATACAGTCAAGACCAACTTCCTTTTCTTGACATTCTCATTATAAAAGTAGGTACCAGCATTGAGACTGATATTCATTAAAAACCGACTGATTCCAAGCAATACCTTTTGTTCACCTCCAATCACCCAAAACATACAAAGACAAACATTCCCTTCAACCTTGCGAGAAGAATTTGCACAATTGTCTCTAATTATAGAACTCGATATAAAAGACTCGAAGAACTAAAGGCAATCCTTCTCGAAAGACATTACCCAGCACCATTAGTTGACAATGGAATAGAACGGGCCAAGACAATTGCTACCCATGACCTACGAAAACCGAAACACATACACGGCACGTTAAATAGTCTCCCATATCTCTCAACACACAATCCTAGAAATGCAGAAGCTTACACAATAATATACAAAAACATCCCACTACTGAATCAAGACCCACGTCTAAAAAGAGTACTCGCAACCCATGAAATATTAAAAAGCAAAAGACAACCCAAATCCCTAAAAAAACCTACTCACGAATGCAAAATTGCCCAACACAAGCCCACCACCTACTGTCAAAAAATGTGGTCGTTCCAACTGCAGGACTTGTATCCACCTCATGGAAGGAACAACATACAGATTCCAGTCGGGACACACTTTTGTCATAAAAAATAACTTCACCTGCGCATCAAAATATATACTTTATGCCATAAGGTGTGAAGGGTGTCACAAAGAATACATAGGGCAAACGAGCCTTACTCTCAGAGAAAGGATGACAGTCCACCGCCAACAATTGAGGGATCCCACCACAAGACAGATACCACTCAGTGGGCACTTAGATCTGTGTGCAAAAAACAAGTCCCCCAAATTCCTAGTTTTCCCATTATACCAATGCTCAGACAACACCACTGACCAAACACGAATAAATAGGGAAAATAATCTTATTCAAAAATACAGACCACAGCTCAACATACTCTAACATAAGCCCCCTCCCCAGGTGCACGCCCAAAACAAAGACACAGATACGCAAAATCACACACACACCAATGCAATGCAAACCTCCGACACGAACACACTTACACACATATATATATACACACACAATCACAATATCTCCACACCAGAGCACAAACCCACATACATTTCAAGAAAAAACACATGCATATATACACTTACAATACAATTGTAGCAACCACAACCAACACCCATACACACATACGTAAGCAGGTACATGCACACACCTACACATCACTCCGGCAACCACAAATCATATTCACATACGTATATTTGCATACATATGTACACACACATACAAACACCATACGCCCGTTCCCCAGTAAAAATGTCACACACACACTCAAAAGAAAAACACACACAATACAATCCCAACAATCACAACAAACGCTCACAAGCACACATGCACAGAAGCATGCACACACAATGGCACACCTCCCCGACAAATACAGGCCACATAGACGCACTCACACAAACACACCCACACGTATACACACACATACTACACTAACAATACAAACAAAACTAATCACTCACAATTACAGCGCACACACGCATGTACACATATACACCAGGAAACTACATAAACCATACCCACATACATACATACACACACATACAACCGCATACACAGTACCAACATACACGGAACACACATGCACACACATACACATCACCTGGATAAACCCAACTTACAAGGACACCTAATAAATACAACACACACATACATGCTCACACACACATGCACCCTCATGCACACACATGCAGTTGCTCCCTCACACACATACGCACCACAAGGACAATTCAAACACAAACATACTTAGAGACATACACAAACTCACATACACACACATAACACCCCCACCAACACACAACACAAATAGACATACGCACACATACAGACATACACATACATATGAACCATCCCACACACATACGGTTGCTTACACACACACACACCACAAGGGTATTTAAAACAACACGCTCACTCAGACAGAGAGACACACACACACTCACGTACACACACACTCCCACACTCACACAAACACTCCCACGCACACACACAGATGCACACATACATATACACACACAGACGCACACATATGTACACACCCTCACACATACATACGGTTGCGCTCTCTCTCACACACACACATCACAAGGACGATTAAAACAACACATACATACTCAGACAAAGAGATATACGCACAGTCTCACGTACACACACCTAACATCCCCACCGACACAAAAATCACACAAACACACATACACCCGTACTCACAAACGCATTCACGCACACTCACGAACGAACACATATACACATACACACACATGCGCACACACAACACCCTAACAAATATTAATCACACACATACACACTCACA
>NC_142956.1:6150282-6162782 GCF_046866305.1 Octopus bimaculoides
AGTATTGAATGTCTTATTGAATATATGGAATATATCTTATTGAATAGATGATATATATATATATATATATATATATATATATATATATATATATATATATATATATATATATATATATATATATATGTATATATATATATATATATATATATATATATATATATATATATATATATATATATAGAGAGAGAGAGAGAGAGAGAGAGAGAGAGAGTTTGTGTGTTAACCCGCACAGGTTCTGAAGTTCACAGCTGATTTTCTCCAAACTGGAACATACATTACTTATGTTCTACAGCTGGATTTAGACATTTGAAATAGTGGGCACCCTGGATGCAGAAAAGCCACTTTGCTGGAGTACGTTCGACTGCCCGCGTGGTCCATGCACTGCTTCTGTTCAAATTGAAAAAGGCAGCTACTGAAATGATATGAAGAAGCTCTATTAAGTGGATGAACCGAATTAGACTTCAAACTACATTGCCTAAGCGGTAGGAATTATAGCCTGTATATGCTGTACTATAGGTAGCATTTTATGGGAATCAAAACTGATCGGAACTCACTATGTTTATTATTAAAGATATGATAACATATGTTAAATCCTGAGCAATTGTTCAGCTATTTTCTTTTGGCTTCTGCATCAAAGTCTTCCTTTTAAGCACAGGCGATGCCCATGCAAATACTCTTCAGTTATTGATTACCAAACGAAATATCGCACGCACATTGACCTTCTAATTTATGGAGTTTAAGACCGAACCACGTTACTTAGAGACTGCGTCTTCAACGTAACCTTGTGTGTTCGGGCGCTGCACGCAGAATTGTTTTCGTTTTGGAGCTAAGTTGTCTTCACGATGATCCCACGTTGATTACTCGGAGGAGTGCACGGTTGAGCCACGACTATTGATTCCGAACCGAAATATCGCATGACAGGGTAGTTCTCAAGCGCCTCCTTGTCAATTCCGCCGTTTAGCATGTCATTTCTTTCATGTAGATTTCTCTCCTATGGTGATGTTGTGTATTTTAACAGGCTTAATTTAACATATAAATGTAGTTCGTAAGTCTGCTGATTATTCAGTGTGGTAGCGGCAGCGCCGACAACCACAAAGGAGAGTATATCAACAGAGAGCTATTTCGTTGCAAATCACATACTGCCCACTCAAGTTTCCATGACACGGTTTGGGCCTAGAATCTTTCAAACAGATGAATAACATGTCGCTTAGTGGAATTAGTCCTTCATTTATTCCAAAATTCTTTTGTCGTCAATGCTGCATTTCCCCGTTTCAACTAAACCGTATCATATAGACAAATTATACCATTAAAATTCCGAGCAACGCCGGCTGTATCTGCTAATATGAAACTTATCGATTTGGTGTCCTTCAACATTTCCGAAGTCAGGATGAGTGGTGACTTCAACAGTTCGATCCGGAGACGAAAAGACAGTCCATGTATTGGAAACATCCCTACTCACCTGCTCCAAAGAAGGTGAAGATACTTTCATCTGCCGGGAAAGTGATGGCTTCAGTTTTAGGGAACGCAAAATGAATTGGCTCATTGATTATATTCAAAATGGCTACACTCTCAACGGAGAGTACTATGCCAAATTGCTGAGGCATTCACAGAAGGCTATCATGACAAAACGCCCAGGAAACTTGATGAAAGTCCTCTTGTTCCATGAGGACAATGCTCCACCCTACACAAGGCCTTCGTTTCAATGGCTACTCTGCATGAATATGAGTTTGAACCGATTGATCAGCCTCCCTATTCTCCTGATTTGGCCCCTTTTTATCTCTCATCCACTTCCCTAACATGAAAGAATACTTGGCTGAGAAACGGTATCGCTGTGATGATGACGTCATATTTGCTGTTGAATTTTTTCACCAACAACATGAAAGCTTCTTCACCAACAGGATTTAATAATGGCGACAAGAAATGTGTAGACTGCAAGGAGGAATATGTTGATAAAATGCCCCCCATACACACGTTTGCTCACATTCCATAAGAGTATCTTGGTCACCCTATGATATTTTCAAACGCTTCTCATGTGAAACTCAGTTTCTGAAAGTAACAGTTTAAATGCATAACATGTGGAATTGTGTAGTAGAAATGAAAGAAAACCACCATGATGAGGCAACCGCCTTTCGTTGCTCACCAATATACAGTAACAAAACTTACGCTCTACAGTAAATCATAAAATCGCATAAAATAATATTACCCCGAAATCAATAGAAATGATGATAAATACTGTTGGCTGAGTTTAATTATGTGTTTTCTTCCCTACATATATTTTGTAACATTCAGGCATTACAGGAATCTTAATAACAAATGTTTTAAATATTCGTCTAACATCAGCAAAAAAGGAAATCTCAGTTGTTAGACCAAGGCAAAACCATGAGGTATCCTGTACAAAATGTAAACTAGCAGTGTCAAATAAGTTGAACAGTTGGACATTAATTTCATCATCTTAATCTCTCTGAAACATGGCACTGAAATGATGGCACTGAAAACTTCAAAATGTGAGGTGAAATAAAACAATAGAAACGAACCAGTATCTTGTCGCTACGTTTGCATGACATGGGATCGTCACATTATTTCCGATTTTTGTCATTGGCCAATGGAAAGTGCCATTGCTAGTTGCTGTAGTGATTTCATTGCAAACCACTGAAAAACAAATAAAACATGTGCATATGAAATATATATTACGGTATTCGTAGCTGTATTTTATGTACTGGAAAACACAGTCATATATTGGATAGACATGTATAAAATTTCCTATTGAAAATACTTCTGACAGAGAATCAAATAAAACAAGATGAATGAATGATTCAAACTTCTTGTTTTGATGTATAAAATGACTCTGCACACAGCACTCCCAGTATCTTTTAGTCTAATATATATCTCACATAAAAATAACAACAGACTGGTTTCCAACCCTCGAGTAAGCAGGGGTGTTTCAAGAGGAGGCAGCTTGGATTTTACCCACTCTCATACACACACACACACACACACACACACACACACACACACACACATATATATATATATACATACACATATTTGAGCACGTTTGTGTGTGCGTGTCCGTGTCTGAGATGTGTATGCATGTATGTATGATTGTATGTATGAATGTATGTATGTGTGTGTACAAGGTATTTTAGATAAATATGACAGTTTGCATAAAATGAAAGTACGATATCCCATCTAAATACAAAACTATTTTTAAAAATGCAAGAATATCAACTTGATTATAACTAGAAGTTAACAGATTAATCAAAGTATCCACCCTTAGATTCTACAATTGCCTCAGAACGGAAGCTGGCGTATGTGTTCTTCACTATGTCCGTGAGAATATCTTCAAACATCTTGATCTTGCCGACCAATTCGGCCTTGGTGTCGCAAGCTGAGCTATTGATGACGTTCTCAACTGTGTCCTGCACATAGAAAGTTCTTGGATTACAAGTGGATAATTAGAAGGCCAGGAATTTTGGGCCGGCGAAGTCGTATACATTCTCTGACTACCACTTCTTTCCGGTCAAGGAGCCTAATCATAAAGTAATGGTGACAGTTATGTTTTACAATTTACATCTGTAGTGCGGTGGCTAAAATGTGTGTCTTAAATACATTTGTACAGCCCCCAGAATGTTAAGTTTTTCAAACTTAATTCTGACCAATCAGTTTGTAACTTCACTAAATTACTTAAGACGATTGGTGTTCGGTTTAGGCGTCAGCGTTTGTTGAGCATGTCAAGAGACCTATATTTTGACTCTGCCCAAAGCAGTAATTGCTTGACTATTTTTAGAAATGTTGTAAATAACTTTTCCCAGGGAGTTTTACATTTCAAATATCATCATCAGCATTATCACCACCTTTGTTATTGTTATCGTTGTTGTTGTTATTCGTGGTGGTGGTCGTGGTTGTAGGATGGGCAGCGGTAATAGATCTTTAAACACTAAATAAGATTATATTTGCTGATTTTTCTCTTGATTTGGTATTTTCTTGTTATCGCCATCATGAAAACTTTTAATAGTGTTGTTGTTGTTAGTGGTAGTGGTTGCAGCAGTAAAAATAATACCTCTAAGTGTTATTATTATTATTGTTTATTTAGCTTGGGTTGGAATTTATCAATGCAGTTCTTTTCTCTGATCTTTCATATGATATGAATTTGAGTGTTTGCATAGAAAAGAAAGAGTTCTTAACGTAGTTCATCTTCAATTTATGGTGAAACGAGTGTTCATGATGCCACTTGTTCCGGTGTATATTACGTTGTTGAGATTGTCCCCTTTTAATGTTCTTTCTCAGAGCTCTACATTCTTTACTGTAATTTCTAGCATATTTCTCGAGAAATAATTGTTTGTGTTGCCATAACTTTCTTGATCTGCTTTCCTCGTATGAGATATATGCGGTCCATAGTTTTCGCATTTTTCTACTATATTTCTCATCTTTAGTGTTGATATTTCGTCTCCCATTTCACCGTGTATCGCTTCGTATTTGGCTTTTTACTGGGATTGTTTCCACACGGTAATAGAGATTTCGGTACTAAATTTTTCTTAAAGTAAGCTCCCATCGAAGTTTCGTTTCCTCTTCTGCTTCTCCTACAATTTCTTTAATTAGGTACTTCCGGGAAAGTATGGGTTCCGCTAATGAAATCTGTTTCGAATGTATTTCGTTTCGTTTTTTCGTTTTTATATGCTTCCAGTAGTTTTGTTTTATTATGTTAAGAATTTTTTCCCATGTCTGACACATCTCTTTTATTTTTCGATGTCCTTATTTTTCCACATTTCGTTCGTTTATTTCTGACATCCAAGAGAGTTGTGGTAGGGTTAAGGTTAGGGTTAGGGTATAATTTCAGCTAAAGTTTTAATTTCAGAAATTATATGTTCATTAACAAGTTTTCCGTCTGTAGACTGTTTTTCTATTTGTGACATAACCACACACCCAAATTGTGTAAATGTCTCAGCTAAGCCTGTTTGTACTTCTAATTGATACAGGGGCCCACAATGTATGGCATTGTTTTCCCTTTTAATTGTCGCTATATATAACTCGCTAAAGATGCAGCATTACCGGCGATTCTGGTGGAATATATTAAGAATGAACAGATATGTTATTGCTTGGATTCTCATTGATGTCTGTTTGACCGCCATCAACAGGGATCAGTGTAATTTGCTTTCTGCTTTTTATAAACAAGAACTCATCATACTCGTGTTAGATTCATTGGAGGAGCTAGTTTTATCTAAGAAGAGAAACAACAGATTCCGTCCAAGCAGTTAATCGCCTGTGCTTAAAAAATCACTTTCCGAAGACGAATATCAACAGTTATTAGACATTCAAGGTTGATTTTGTCAGAACATATTAAGAATGAATACGTCATCCTAGGAAATTGTTTTAAGAGGAATCTGACAATGCCAACAACCAATAATTCAGACAGCAAAACATGAAATTTTACTGAATACATTCTAAATATTACATATCAATTTAAAATTAGCTAAATAGACATCTAGCAGCGATTTTGAGTCCAATTAAAAATGGGAGATATCTCAAGTAACCTGAAGGCAGTGATTGGCAGAATTGTTAGCACGTGCAGCAAAATGCTTCATGGTATTTGTTACAACCGAGTGAATTTTGAGTTCAAACATGGCTGATGTCCATTTGTTCTTCATCCTTTCCAGGGTCATAAAAAAATGTACCAGTTGAGGGTAGTGGATAGGTGGGAGAGGATACTTTGCATTACGTCTTTCGGCACTATACTTTGTGAGTTCAAATTCCAGCATGAGCTCCTTGGCTGGTAGAAACAAAGCATCAGCCAGTTTAATGACACCACGTGGTAGGTCGGATGCCATTAGTGGAGGAGGAAATGTTTGTTGTAAGTATTTAAAAGGCATCTTGAATTTGATGTTATCTACTTCTCTCCTGCCCACCATTCTTGAAGGCCTTGTAAAAGAATCATGGACACTGGTCTCCCAAGAAAATCTCGAATTCTCAGAAATCAATATGTCTTTAACAAAAACAGTTATGAAACGAGCTTCTGCCTACACAGGCGTCATCAGCACAGTGCTATATTACGTTGATACCATCAAACTTAGACGTATACAGAATAAATAGAAAACGGTTATGGCCTGAACTAATTTGTGTAGTCGAAAGTAAAGTGAGGAAAACAAACAAATCAGAGTGGCGAGTGGTAAAGATTCCAACGAAGAAAATTGCAAAATAAATTGCAGATTTAGCGAAAGTTATTTCGATTTGAAAAAAGGTACACAATTAGATGTATGCGAGTTAGTGTTTTTGCCTGTGTGCTTGGGTGTGTGTGGAATAGCATCACCTATTTATGATGATGCTGAGGATGACGACGATGACGACAACGAAGATGATGATGAATGTCGTGCTGATAATAATGACACGAAACACACAACTTACTTTCATCAATTAACTCCATGTTCCGTTGTTGCAATCCCAGGTCAGGCAAAGTCTGTGATGCCTTAAAAGTATCAAAAACTTGTTTAAAAATTTGGTCTTTAGTAATTGTAGATAGTACTGTGCAAGTAATAGTAAATACTTCACTATTCTTCTCGAAACTGAAATAGAATTGTAAAAAGAAATTGCAAAATATGAGTTTTCACCACACTCAGCGGATGTTTTACTTACATGGAAATCTAACTCGTTTTAATGGAGATGGTCTTATCCTAATCACAAAAATCTAAATTCCACCATTATATAACACTGATTTGCAAAATAAACCTTCATCTTCCGATGATGAATATCAATGAATAAAGACTTAATTCCATTGCTTTAGTATTACTGGTACTAATACCTTTTTAACTCCTAATGTCAATATAATCATCTTTGCCGTTGTTCCAATATAGAAACAATTGTGCCTCTATTAGAAATATAGATACCCCTCCATCCGACCATCCATCCATCTATTCATGTATGCATATATACATACAATCATACATACATGTATACATACATGCATTAATATACACACTCCTACTTACGCGCATATTCACACGAGCACAAACATATAGTGATACAAAGAAAGGATTGAAGAAATCTTTGCGAATATCTCCATGCAAAAAACCCTGGCTAACAAAAAAAAAATGAAGCAAAGATTATGAGAATCCTTAAATACTAATTTCATAGGCCAGTCCATATAAACTGTGCATTAGAAGAGATTCACTAATCAATTGGTTGGTGGATTAGACGCAGAATATAAGCGCAATCGTCTCTCTGCTATATACATATACGTAATGCATGTATCTATGCTTGTATGTGTGTGTTTATATATATATATATATATATATATATATGTGTGTGTGTGTGTGTGTGTGTGTGTGTGTATGAGTGTGTGTGTGTGTTCATGCTTGCAAGTATGTTCTATATATTACTGGCCTACACAGGTTAACAGTTAGTGAGCCATTCTAGATACATGCAATTTATGAAACGTAAGTTACTGTCAATAAACACGTGTTTCACAGACTGACTTCTTCCTGATGAAGAGAATAACTTGCGGGAATCAAACTGCATTTTCAGATTCCAGGAGACAGTTTTGTGAATTACACCACAGAGCAACAAACACAAAAACTCATCAAATGAGGGAGCTTAATCCATTTTCTTCCAGCTTTTAAGTAAGTTATATTACCTCGGAATGTTAATTGATCAGTCACTTAACGCTAGTGGGATACAATACTTCACATTTGATAGCAGGTCATCTCATAAATTCTGTCCGAATTTTGAATAAAAAAATCAAGTGATCAAATGTTATATTTAATTGAAATTTAATCATCAATGTACTTTCCCTGATTATCTATGACTTCCTTCTATCTATTTACGAGCTTTTTAATCCCATTAATTTAAAAACTCTTTTGGTTTCAAAGCGAAGAACTCTGAAATGTCAGTTTCGACCTCCTCATGGCTTGTGAAAGTTTTGTGCCCCAAATGATTCTGTAAACTACGAAACAAAAGTTAGTCGGAAGGAGCAAGGTCGGGAAAATAAGGTGGATGAGGAATTTTTTTTCCAATCAAGCTCTTCGATCTTCTGTGATGTGATCTTTGCAGTGTGGGGTCATGCATTGTCCTGATGAAACATCACTCCTTTTCGATTCACTAAATTGGGTTTTCTTTTCTTCAAAGCTTGGTTCAAACGCTCTAATTGCTGATAGTAGACTTGAGCTTTGATTGTTGCATTAAGTGGTAACAATTGAAAGTGAATTATTCCTTTGCAATCCCACCAGTTAGAGAGAAGAACCAGTTTCCATGAAGTTTCCTTCCTGGTTGTGGTTGAGCTTTTTCCCATTTACCAAGCCACTGTTTACGACGTTTAACATTTCGATAGAAGATCCATTTTTCGTCACCAGTCACAAGTCTATCCAAAACGGATGAAATGAGTTCGCGAGAATAGAGAGAAGAGCAGATGTCAACTCGGGATTTGAGGTTGCTTTCGGACAATTCATGAGGCACCCATTTTCAAAGTTTAGGAACCTTTCCATGTCGCTGAAGATGACAATGAAGAATTGTATGGTTTGAACTAAGCTTTATTGCCAATTCGTCAACTGATAATGCAGGATTTTCTTCAAGTAATGCCCCAAGGAGCTTATCATCAAACTCAACTGGACGTACTGTTTGATCTTCATCTTCAAAGCTGAAATCTCCACTTATAAATTTTGCAAACCATCTTCTGCAAGTTATTTTATTCAAGCATTCTTTCCCATAAATTGAGTGTATGATTCGAGTCGCTTTGGCAGCAGAGTTTCCTTTTTTGTACTCATAAAGCATTATGTGCCTTAAATGCTCTTTGGGTACTTTTATGTTAGAAAGGGCTTTAATCAAAGAAATTTTAATTCTATTATTCTGTAAATAAAATCTATTTAGTTTGAATGTACACAAATGCATAAAAATAACTTTTAAATTCCATTAGACATGTTAAAATACTATTAAATTTCATTCAATCTTAAAAAAAGGTAAAATCGGACAGAACTTATAGGATGACCTTTTATAATATTATTATTACACACATTCTACATCCGTAAATATTATATACACTCGCTCCCACATGTAATGAGCTCCAGCTCACCTTGATGTCTGCAGCGAAAAGTAAACAGACGCATCATATTACAATTTATCATTTTTTATCTATCGCTCGTATCATTAGACTGCGGCCATGCTGGGGCACAGTCTTGAAGAATTTTTAGTCGAATGAATCGAACCCAGTACATATTTTCCCTTTTAAACTTATAATTTGCGTATCTTTTGTCGAACCACTGGGTTACTGAGGAGGCGTAAATACACCAACACCGATTACCATTCGGTTGTGCTGGTGGACTATAATAGGCACACACACGCATAGACTCAAATGGACACTCATATATACATACGTGTGCACACACACACACACACGCACATACATGTGCTTTCATTAAACACACATACAGACCTGCGCGCACTCACATACACACACATACACACGTGATAAGAAGTGCTAAGTTACTGGGTATTGTTCACCAGTCAGTTTCATGTGTTGGTGATTGGTGTTCGTGAATAGCGTATATTTTTGGGTAAATTTATTGTGATGATGCAATAGTTTATGGAGTGAAAATGCCAGATTGTGATTTGGATAACTCTCTCTCCTCCCTTACTCATCTCTCTTCTCACTTCTCTCTGCCTCATTTCTATCTCTCCCATCTCTCTCATATCTCTTTCCCTCAACTCCCACATAGACATACACATTTATATACACTCTACTTCTGTCTTTCCCACTATATTTTACCATATATATATACATATATATATGGTAAAATTGTTTAATGTGCGTGTCCAGTTCCATCGAGAACTGTTAGGCCTGTATTGTGATTGGCACAAATAATCGAAAATTCTTGCTTTGGATTCTGCCTTTTATAACATATTTTGAAAGGCAGAGTCCATGTGTGTGTGCGTGTGCGTGTGCGTGTGCACGTGTGTGTCTGTGACAGCGCGCGTTTGTGTGTGTACATGTGTATCTATCATAAGTTCAAACAATGTTAGTAATTATATTGCCCAGCAATTAATAAATATTTCCACTTACAAATCCATTTTCTATAGATATAGGAAACAAAATAGTAATAATAGTGGTTAATTATACAGAATAGTCATAGGATGGTGATGATGATGATGGTGATGGTGATGATGGTGATGATGATGATGAGGATGATGATGATGATGATGGTTGTGGTGGTGGTGATAATGATGAAGATAACGACGACGTATGCATCTCTGTATATATTCACACACACACACATGTAGTTCACGCTCTATCTATGCGTGAATCTGCTCTTTTTACTGCACAACATTTGATTGAACGTATGGATCTGCATATTATCGATCACAGGTACAAGAATGTTATTATTTAATACATACAGGAAAATAAACATGGGAATATTTTCACCAAAAATAAAGAAAATTTCTATAAATGAATTTTACGTACCCACAATAATCAACTTCGAAAATTCCTGTCAAGTTTGATAATTCAAGCTCCATCTGCAATAGTTTCATACATGCATATCATATATATATATATAGGAAATTTTAAAAAAGGAAAATACACACACTTTACATAGTTTTAATATAATTTTTAATCTATCGACCGGTTTCGCTTTCGCTATTCATGATATTATTGTTTATTTATTTGAATATGTATTTTCTGAAGAAGAAATTTTTCTCCATGTGATACAAATGAAATTTAAATGCTGAAGCGAAACTAATGATTTCGGTGTGTTGTTCAATGGATTACAAATATCTTCGACGCTGTAATTGTTTTTGTTTCAAGACACGATCTGAGATCAAGCCACTGCTATGCAAGTACATCTCCGTAAAAGAATGTAGTAAAGCGAAAAAGAAAAAAAAGACAATCTACCTGTCTATCTGTCTCTCTGTCAATATATAATATAATGATTGAAGACATGCAGGACTGTGTACAGTTTTTTCCTCACCTCATTAAAAAGTCATATTACTTTAAAGAAATTTTAAATGAATAATAATTATGGATTATTTTACTAATTACAGAATAAACTATACAAGAGTCTTTGTTCAATGCCCATCCCAAAATACAATATATATATATATATATATATATATATATATATATATATATATATATATATATATATATATATATATATATATATATATATATATATATATATATATGCGTGTGTGTGTGTATGAATGTATGTATATACGAGAGTTGGGAGGGAAAATAAATATCTACTCACAGCTCTAGATATGTTTTCAGTATGAGTTTTATATTCATTGAACTTCTTCAATGTCGAATTGAAAATCAGATGAAATACAAAGGAATTGCTCCAGCCTATAGAAGGATATAAATATAAAAAACCGTTATTGCTTTCACAAATGAGAGATATGCCATAGATACGATGAAGATATAAATATAGTTATCAATATAATAACAGAGAAGATGTCTGTGTTGAAAGGAAGGAGGGTGAGACTAAATTTACAACTTTCAAACGCATGATTACCATACAATTGCATTTGTTTCTATGTCTTCAGCGAGACTATAGATTTCAAACAAACCTGGGAAATAAGTAAAAGGTTGGTCCATTTATATTGTGCTATTAAGTTTATCAGGGTTACAGCTTTACCATTGCTCGTTGTACATAAGTAGCGAACGCAAGACTATTCCGTTATAATCATAAACCACACCGGTTTAACTAATTGACAGAAATTACATCGGTTTAATTACACACACATTCAGAAATGTAAACCCACATTCATACAAACACTTCTCTCGGAGAAGAAAACAGCCATATATGCATATATATTCAAGCAGTATATTATACATAAATGGACATTCACATAAATACATTTGCATGCACATACACAGATATACCGCTCCACAGAATGCAAATTACTAACTCCAGTTCTCTAAACATTCTTGATTTCTTCTGAATATACACAGATTCTCTATTGTTTTCACTGTTGTTGGTCATGTGATGAATGCATCAGGAATGAGAACCCTATAAGATCTGAAAATCGATTAAAGCTGTTCATTCCTTTTTCAATCTACGGAAATTAAGTTGAATTTGCCATGTTTTTTTTTTATATCTATCACGAATGTTTATATATATATATGCCTATCACTTTACCTATACACCTATATACATACATATATATATATATATATATATATATATATATATATATATATATATATATATATATATATATATTTACCTATCTATCTATCTATCTATCTATATATGTGTATATAACGCCGACCACTAAGTGGACAGTTAATGTGCTAGAAGAAGATCACATGTAAAGTGTCTACTAAGACCTACTATTAGGTCTTAGTAGACACATTACATGTGATCTTCTTCTAGCACATTAACTGTCCACTTAGTGGTCGTCGTTATATACACATATGCATTAATCCCCTGAGATCTCAGATATTTTTTTATGAATCTCTCTGATTCTTTCCATGTGCTGGTTTCCTGGTAATAAATCGATATTAATTAATATCT
>NC_142956.1:6165282-6172782 GCF_046866305.1 Octopus bimaculoides
ATAGGTGTAATAAAGGTCTCATAAGTACAATAGCTGCTTCTGGGAGCCCGGAAATCTAAAATAATGTTGGTGGATGTGATTCATCTCGACACGTAGCTGTAACGAATACGATCAACATTGGATGCAACGTGTCTCCGTCATCAGGGATGGAAAGATATTACATCTAAGAACTTAATACAGAGACACACTCACACACACAAGCATGTCCTCAGCATCTCGTCCCGAACTTGGATCCAGTATCTGCTCCAGCTTTCACTGACACATCAGCCCTTTCCTTTTCACCGCCACCAATCTCCCAGCACCTTCTGCGTTTGGGTCTTATACCAACTCCCTATGAACACAGTAACGAGTCCTTTGCAATTCCATCCACATCGATTATACTGCCCGCCGACTGCCCCATAGCTTCGCAGTGCACCTTAGAGCCATCCGACTCTCCCAAATACTCTAACACCTTTCTATCCTCGACTTGGCCTTCACCACCGGTTTTGCCACCTCGTATTTCTAAAGCGAACGGAAGTTCGTTTTCCTTCTCAAAACCTACACACCTATTGATTTAAATTCTCACCCTCTCATTTTCTAATCTGCATTCCAAATCCCTATCACTAGCTCCACAATTGCATCTTTATCTCTCTGCTTTCCTCATTTTCCTCTATTTCACCAATTTTAATTCGTTAATTGATTAGCATGTTAGTCAATTAACTAATTGATATCTTCATTCTTCGTTCAGTTCATGAATCAATCAGTCATGGTCCTTTCGTCAACGACGCAACCTCTTCAATCACATCGCATCTCTACTTCAAATGAGATTTAAGTCTGTCTGTCTCTCAATTTTTTTAATTATATATTTATAAAGTTATGTGAGCGGGAATGAACGTGAGAGTGTAGAAGTGAGACAGAGAGAAAAGAAAGAGAGAGGGAGAATGTGTGTGTGTGTGTGTGTGTGTGTGAGTGCGTATTCATGAGTGTGTGTGCTCTGGTGTACGTCTGTTTGCATATATCACTACGTGTTTGTGTGGTACAATTGATTGCATGCACGACGGATGTTCATTAAAGATTATCTCCGACCCACTTCCTTAGAACGGGGAAAAAAACGTAACCTGGCGCAATTATTAGTTCATCATCATCAAAAATGCTTCTTCAAAAAAGACTTCGTGGCTGGAAAGAGGTGGAAATCAGATGGTGCAAGGCCGGGAGAGGAGCGGGTAGAAGGAAGGATTTCATAGCTTGCAAGAGTGTTCTGGTCAACATGCTCATTGTTAACTGGAGCGTTGTCTGGCGGAAGCGGAATCCTTTGGTCAATATGACACGCCTCTCTGCTTTGATAGCATCTCACAATTTCTGCAACAGATAAATATGTTCCGTGAATTGTTGTGCCTTTTGCCAGATAATCCATCATCACTACTCCTCACTGGTCCCAAAAGACTGTTCACATATCCTTGCCTGCATAGATTTGGAGATGAGGCTTCTTTGGAGGCGGTGAGTTATCATGCTTCCATTACTTTGACTGGACTTTAGTTTCAGGATCATATTGATGGATCTGTATTTTATCCTGTGTGATAAGTCCGCCGAAAAATTGAGCGTTTTCTTGGTATATTGTCAAATGAGACCGAGAACAATTGACTCGTTCCTGCTTCCGAAAACGTGTGAGCGTCCGCAGACAATTTTTAAATGTTAAAATGGACGCGAATGAGTTTTTCCACGGACCCTACGTTTATCTTCGCTTCTTGGGCTGGTTGCCGAATAGTAATGCAGTGCTCCTCCAAAATAGCGGCTTCCACTTTATGGATGGTGTCATCATCAATGGCGGAATGTAGTCGTCCAGGAATAAGAGTAGTTTCTATCAATGTCCGACCACATTTGAACTGGTGACACCAGTACTTGACTACCATGTATGATGGGGTATCTTCACCATAAACTGCTGTCATCTCATCGAAAATCTCTTTTGGCGTACGACGTTTCAAATATAATAACTTGATCGCTGATCTGTATTCATCTGCCTCCATTATAACACCTCAGTCCACTTTACCAGCAGTAAAAGACAAACGAATACCAGTGGAAAGTTATAACTTACAATGCGACATGTAGAGACATTTATGAATATACGTGTACAAGTTCCATCTCTTGCAATAACCGGACGTGGATCACAGAAAAACTTTAATGAACACACCTCGTAAGTGCATTAGAGAACTCGTGTGAGTGTGTGTCTGCGCGTGCATATGTGTTAGTGTGTGTGCACAGGCGTTTTTGTATGTGTATGGTGTAGGATTTGTGAAAAGTGTGGATGGTAAAGCGTTTAGTGTTTTTTTTTTATATATATATTTTGGTCTTGTTTCATAAGACGTTATAATGTGAGCAGGAGAGAATGTATCGGAATTTTCTGAATGGTAATAAGGCATAAAGCATGAAATTTGGGGTGGGGAGGCTGCTAGACAATCACATCGAATGTAGTGCTCAACTGATACTTCTTTTTCGACCCCTTGAATATGAAAGGCTAACTCGACCTGGAAACTGTTTCATCTCAGATCATAACGTTGGACGAAATATTGCTGTCTTTTGTCGGACGTGCCAACGATTGTGCTAACGCATCGGGACTTTGTTAGTAGTAATAATAAAATAACAAGAAAACAAGGAAGATTTTACTAACTTTGACATTGTGAGTATTCCAGTATTGGTATTACTTTGCTTTGATTATTGCCTAAATCGTTCTGACACATGCCCCAGATATATAGATTTCTCTTCAATATTCCGTTCGTATAATTTACCAAAGCTGGCAGGTAACATCCACACATCATGTCATTATTACCTCCGAGATCACTGGAAACATAAAGATATCTCTACGTGAATGTACTTTAAATGTACAGAGAACCCTTGTATTTGACAAGAGTGTAGAAGCAATGACTTTTATGTTATGTTCGATGAAGTGTTAATGACAGCAGTAAAATGAAATGATTTCTTGTGGAAACTGAAAACATGTTAAATTCCAGATGTCTTGCAGCTTATGTGTTGAACAATAAAGCTTATTTAAGGAAGATTCAGAGCCACATAAAATGGACAGTTTAGGAAATATTTTGTCTCCAGAAATTTGGTGGTAGTGATTCGGTGGCGCTGCTATTAGGCAACACTGATTTAGACGGGTTGTTTTGGCCCAAAGGAATTTTTGGCTCTAAGGAAAGTACAGATTTTTTTTCTTAATAGAAATACACAGAAATGTCCATAATTATAGACAAGGAAAATGAATTAATATATATAATTAAATATATCAATTTGAATAATACAATGCAGCACGGAACTTTGTCAGCACGAAATCTTGTCAGTGATCAGGTCTCAAAGCGACGAAAATATTTTGGTAAATGAAATTTAAATGTTGACGCGAATCTAACGGTTTTCGTGTATTTTTAAATGGTATATACCTTTTACGCTTCGATTGTTTTTGTTTCAGCACACGATCTCAGATCAGGTAACTTGTTATGCAAGTACATCTCCATACTTTGAATAATATTTTCGTTCTTTACTAGTACACATAAGGATAATAATGTTTCGTAATGTTTATATATGATGTAATTGAAGATAAACTGTCTCATCTTCATTTCAATGCATTTTAATATTTCTGGATGCCATTGGGGCTGTATCATTCTCAGTGTGTGTGCATGTGCGTGTATGTGTGCGTGAGTGTGTCGCTGTGTGTGTGTGTGACACTAACATCAAATAATCCAATGGCAAAATGGCGATAGCCAAAACATCTGAGTCCAATTGTCACAATCAGTGGAAAGCTTCGAGAGAAGATGAATTAGGGAAGATCTGAACCTGGAGCAGAAAGGTATTAACGTAGACCGCTTTCATCACCCTGTATTACATAGTGTAGTATATATCTTAGAGAGAAGAAATGAGTACGTTACAAATTCATTGAAAATCCTTTAAGTTATTGAAATGGATTCTACCAGAATTAAAAACTGTATTTGAAAATTATACATAATGTAAGCATATATACGAGGGAGTGCCCAAACTAACTGGAATCTTCTCTGTGGGGCAAGCCTATTGTTGTTCAGGCTTCCAGCGTTAGAAGCCCCTTTATGCGACCTTCACTCATCAGTCTGCCAACCGGAGTGATCGCGTGAAGCCGTACTATCACGTGGCGCGTCTTTGTTTTGCAGTGTTTCTCTCATTTCCGTCGACTTTTGCCATAGCTGAAACGAGGGAACAGCATTTTACCGTGAAATTTCTGCTTTCGCTTGGGGAAAACGGAGGTCAAAACAGTTGTCACATTTTAAACAGCTTTCATGAGCAAAACACAAGTTTATGAGTGTTTTTTTTATGATTTAGGAATGGTCACTTGTCACTTGTTGACCAGAATCGATCAGGGTGACCGAGCAAATGAAAACATCGCGGAGATTCATAAACTGATCTTAGAAGACTGTCACCATAATTGACGAACTTCTTGATATGACTGGTTTATCTTGGAGCTCCTACCAACGAATTTTGGGCAAGAAATTGCGAATGAAATGAAGGAGGCGCTAAAAGGCTTCAGGATTGCTTCGAAATGTGGAAAACGCGTCTGGAACGAACAATTGCTTCAAACGGAGAATTCTTCGAAGGTGATAAAAGTGCAAACATGTAAACCTAAGTGAATGAAATAATATTGCAAAATTCCGGTTTCTTTTAGGTAATCAAGCATATCTTACTGCTCTGATCTTAAACTTTTCTTCTTACTTAAAAACAGATGAAAAATATAAGAATATTGCTATGAGAGGAAATAAAAATTGTTCAACAATACGAATTTATGTTATCATTGTTAAGGAATATTAGTATCTCAAATATCAGAGAAAAAATTAACTAATTAAACCTACGTAGAATGCAAATAGAGGGAATATTTTCTTTAGATAATGTAATTTATACAGCTTGGAAACTTATAAGACATACGTAAAATAATAAAACTTATCGGGTAGACAACTGACGTACTCGAAAGATTTAACTTACAGAATACAGCTGACATCTAAAAATATATATAAATGGCGTGTGATATACAAATGGCATGATGGATATTTGCTGTGGGAGGATTCTGAAAAATCCCAACGCGACTGAAAGTGGATTAAGGGATTTCAATAAGGAATTATATGAACTGTCAGAGCCAGGTGACAGTGTTGGTCGACCGTATTGTTTACAGTCTTAGAGCGATGTGTGTTGGTTTTATATCGTACCTTTGTTCAGTAGTTCTGTGTTACCATAATATGTTACGATAATTATGTTAATTGCACTGCATATGATGGTGGTGTTATTAGTGATGACCATCGTGATAAAGCAAAGAATTAAGTAAATGACGGTAGTATTGGAGATGATGGTATGATGTTGATCATCCTGATTATGATGCTGATAATGATGTGGATTAGGATGTTTATGATGATGTTGATTATGATATTGAGGATGTTGGTGGTGATGTTTCTGTTGCCGATAAGGATGATGTTGAAGAGGATTTAGAAGTGGATGCACATGACAGTGGATTTTTCATGTTGATGAATGTCAATGAAGAAGGAGAGGATGATGGAAAATGACGATGTTGATTGTTGAGAAAAGAAAACACTGATGACGACCGTGATGACGATGCTGAGGAGGAGGAGGAGGATGGCGTCGATTATGTTGAGGGTGGTGATGGTGGTGATGCTGATGATGAAAATAGTTCAAGTGTAAAGATGAACACAAATTTTAATGACAATAATTGAAAAGAAACGCGTAAAAGATATGGAATATGAAGGAGAATATTTGAATACATACAAGAAAAAAAAACAAAAGAATGCCGAAGAGAAAGATAAAAGAAGAAAAAAAGAAGAAGAAGAAGAAGAAGAAGAAGAAGAAGAAGAAGAAGAAGAAGAAGAAGAAGAAGAAGAAGAAGAAAAAGAAGAAGAAGAAGAATACGAAGAGAGAAACGAAGAATTATGAAGTGATAAACGAAGAAGGGGGAGAAGAAAAGCAAAGAGAAGATAATAATAATAGTAATAACAATAATAATAATAATAATAATAATAATAATAATAATAATAATAATAAGAAGAAGAAGAAGAAGAAGAAGAAGAAGAAGAAGAAGAAGAAGAAGAAGAAGAAGAAGAAGAAGAAGAAGAAGAAGAAGAAACCGCCCTAATTAACAAGTAATTTTGAAAACTAAATATAATTTGGAGAAAAATGAAAACGTAATTTTTTTTACGATGACCGAAAGCTTGTGCAGTCGGAGAAAATAAAGAAGAAAAACCGAAGTATCAATCTGAATTAGTAACAGTTTTAGGTGCTGCAAAACCTCAAACCTAATTACAAGCAGGTGTTGATACACTCGCATACATTCATCTAGATACAAACACCATGAAGAAGACTGAATCAACTTACAGATAATTTAAACTTGAAAGATTACGGAAGATTCCTGCATTGATTTTCACGATATCGTTACCAGATAAATCCCTGTAAATTAAAATTGATATGAGAAGAAATTGAGTGGCCTACATTTGCGATAAATTATCACAAATTGTGGCTAAATAATTAAATGATGAAAAATAGGTAAATAGATGACTCCGATGATTATTCTAAAAGTGATGAGTATAATGATGGTGGTATTAATGACGAATATGATGATGTTGATGAAGATATGATGCTGAACATGGCGATGGCGATTCTGATGGTCATGGGTTTTTATGTTGATGAAGGATGTGAACGATGAAGAGGCCGATGTAATTGACGATGTCGAGAAAGGATTATAATTACAATGAGAATTATGGCAACGGGGATGGCGCGGATGATGGCGTGGATTACGTTGAGGGCGGAGAGGTGGTGATGTAATAATAGGAATATTAATATGAATAGAAACATTGATGACGATGAATGAATGGAATTACGTAACATGGAATTTAAAGGAAAAAAGTAGCAGCTAAAACGGATGTAACACAAGATAATGCAGAAAAGAAAGAAGAAAAGTGGTTGAACAGGGAGAAAATAAGAAAATGAAGAAGGTGAAAAAAAGGAAAAAGAAGAAGAGGACAGAGAAGAAATGGAAGAAGAAGAAGCAGGGAGATAAGTACAAGAAGAAAAGCAGAAAATGAAAAGTAATAGAAGAGAAAGAGGGGCATGATGAGTATGAAGAACGAGTAAAGAAATTGACGAAATGCAAGGTAGAAGAGATGAAGATAAAGAAGAAAAATATGACGGTGAAGAACAAAAGAGGAAACCGGAGAGAAAACGGAGAAAAAAGGAAGAAGAGGGAAAGAATTAATAATAGGAGACGAAGAACAAGAACAGAAAGCAGAATAAGACTTATTACTAGTAGAAGAAGAGAAGGAAATTTAAGAAGCGGAAGGGGATGAAGAAGAAAAATACGAAAACGAAGAATAAGAAAGAGGAGAAGGAGGACAAGTAGTAGAAAGGAAGGGGAAGAAGACGTGGAAGAAGAAGAAGAAAATGGTGTAGAAGAATGATGTGTTTTATTATTTGTAAATTTGTGAGTTTTAGTGTAATACCATTTCATAT
>NC_142956.1:6177782-6180282 GCF_046866305.1 Octopus bimaculoides
TGTTGCCTTCCTTCTTCCTGTTCCTTTTCTTCTCCTTCTTCTTCTTTATATTTGCAATCGTTTTATTTCTTCCTTCTTCTTTCATCGTCATAATCTTCCCTCTTATTTCTCTGCTT
The DNA here is from genome assembly GCF_046866305.1 of Octopus bimaculoides. Classification (NCBI taxonomy): domain Eukaryota; kingdom Metazoa; phylum Mollusca; class Cephalopoda; order Octopoda; family Octopodidae; genus Octopus; species Octopus bimaculoides. Next base: position 6,177,899 of record NC_142956.1, read on the forward strand.
CTTCTTCGTCTTCTTCGTTCTCTTTTCTTTATTCTTCCAGTAAGAATTTTCTTCAGGTCGAGTAGCCCATCCCGCTCAAAAGGTCCCTGAATAAGGTTTGTTTAAGGATGTTGTGCAAAACACCCATGTTTCCAAACGTGAATTATTCAAACCCCAAAGAATTCCTCTCAACACATGGCTATGATGCTCCCCCAGTAATTCTGCTCGTGATTAGAGATGCACATATCGTCAGCCACCAAGGGACATGCTCAACTGGTTAAGGTCAAACAACTGACAGGCAAATCTGTGGTATTAAGCAGAATATTTGCTGTAGCCCATCTTTTATACCAAGACATTATTATTATTATTATTGTTATTATTATTATTATTATTATTATTATTATTATTATTATTATTATTTATTTATTTATTTCTATTATTATTATTATTAATTTTGTTGTTCATCTTCTTTATCATTTTCTATATATTCTTCGTCTCTTCCTTCGGTTTCTAATTTATACTTCCTTTTTTCTCTCCTCCCCCCCTCCTCTTCTCTCTCCTCCTCCTCCACCACTAACATCTCCTCCTCATCATCATAACATCTTCGTCATCAAAACTACAACCAAATATTTTTCTCCTCTGCTTCATTATCTTATTCATTACTACGACCATCACATCTTCCACCAGCATTATGCACCTCAACTTCCTCTGCATTATCATCGTAATCATCATCAGCAGCAACAACAGCATTATCAACATTATCATCACCATCATCATCGTTACCATCATCATCATGAAACTAATTATTAACCTTTTCTACTTTACATCATTTCTCACAAGTTATTCTTTAGCTAAAATGTTCTATACAATTCCTCATTATGTCTATTTTATGTTCCAGATCATTGAGTTCTAATAATATAACAGAAATCAAAGCAGACACCTTCCGAAATCTCTCCAGTTTAACATATCTGTAAGTTGAATCAGTGTTAATTTTTAGTATGTCATTGACAATATATTTCTACATATGTGGTGTATTCCAATACTTTATTATAAGCACATTCACCCGTCTTTCCAAAGATGTGTTATCATGTATATAAATCTGTGAGTGTGGGCTCATTTCCTATATATGGTACATATGACAGAGTGATACTTGCAGGGAACAATTTCGTGATTGCTTGTGTATTTCCAAAAGGTGTGGTATTGTATTGCGAACGTCTGTGAATATGAGTATGGGTATATTTATGAGTGTTCGGATTTATGAGTGTGTAGCAATTGAGGGGAAAACGTTAGTGGAATCTTGTTAAATCTCATATGTACGCCTTTATGTGTGTGGATTCTGAATGTGAGAATATCAAAAGGTATGTACATTCCGGCGTGTATATCATGTACAATGCTTACGTCTCCGTCGTCAGCACTGATAACGATCATCGAGTCTTCTTCTTCTTCTTCTTCTTCTTCTTCTTCTTCTTCTTCTTCTTCTTCTTCTTCTTCCTTTTCTTCTTCTTCTTCTTCTTCTTCTTCTTCTTCTTCTTCTTCCTTTTCTTCTTCTTCTTCTTCTTCTTCTTCTTCTTCTTCTTCTTCTTCTTTTTCCTTTTCTTCTTTCTGCTTCGTTTCTAATTATCCTTTCTCTTCCTAAAATTCTTCACCAGTAACTAAATAAAACGCATCATACTTCATCGTCGGCATCATAACATTCTTTTTGTTGTTTTGTTGTTGTTGTTGTTGTTGTTCTTCTTCTTCTTCTTCTTCTTCTTCTTCTTCTTCTTCTTCTTCTTCTTCTTCTTCTTCTACTACTACTACTACTACTACTACTACTACTACTACTACTACTACTACTACTACTACTACTAGTTATCCGTCTTCTTCAAGATCGTTGTTTCGTTTTCTCCTCTTTCTTCACCTCCTCCTTCCTTTTCTTCTTAATTTTGTTTCCCTTTTCCTCCTTCCTTCTTCCACATTTGCTACAGCCCGTTTTCTTTATCTCCTCTATTTTCCTGCTGCCTCTTTGGCATTTTCTTCTGCTTCAATTTACTTTCTTTCATTTATTTTCCTCGTTTCCTTCTTTAAATTCATTCAGATATTTCTACCTCATTCTCTTCATCTGTTCCTTCATTTACTCCTCATCCTTCCGATTTTTAGTTCCTCCAGATTTTATCCTTCTTCTTAATTTTCTTTCCCTTTTGCCTCCTTCCTTCTTCGACATTTGCTACAGCCCGTTCTTCTCTTTCTTTGTCTTATTTATCTCCTCTGTTTTCCTGCTGCCTCTTTGGCATTTTCTTCTTCTTCAATTTACTTTCCTTCATTTATTTTCCGCGTTTCTTTCTTTAAATTCATTCAGATATTTCTACCTCATTCTCTTCATCTTTTCCTTCATTTACTCCTCTTTCTTCTGACTTTTAGTTCCT
>NC_142956.1:6185282-6195282 GCF_046866305.1 Octopus bimaculoides
CTGGGTGTGGGGGTCAAGGCGACGGTCGAGGAAGTATTGGAGGGCTAAGAGACCGTCGTTGTGGGGAACCTAGCATCATAGTATCATAATTTTGAAATATCTATAGCGCCGTCAAAAGCTTGTTTATTTTAATGGTTTTTGACTCATTATTAGCGTTGCTTAATATGGTTTGAAAAATTGCTCTTTCTTTTCGGATATCATCAGAAAACGGTAATTAAAATTTATTTAAATGACAGATCTATCGGACTTTCAAAGAGGTCAAATTGTTGGTGGACTTATGGCAGGTGCTAGCGCAATGAAAACAGCCGAAATATTTGGTGTATCAAGAAGTACTGTCTCGAAAGTAATGATAGGCTTTGAGAAAGTGGGACAAACCTCCTCTTCGAAACAAAGCTCCGGATAAAAAGCAAAACTTGTAGATGGGGAGTGTAGGATTCTTACGATAATTGTTAGAAAGGATCACAGAAGTACGGCACCCAAAATTACTGCAGAGCTTCATGACCACCTCAAAGAAAACCCAGTTTCCGCAAAAACTGTTCGTCGAGTGTTGCACAAAGCCGTATTTCATGGATGGGGTGCAATCAGAAAACCCCTACATTCAAAAACAAACGCGTTGCAAACGTTTAGAGTGGAGTACATAACATACAGAATTGGTCCCTAGAGCACTGAAGCATACTATTTTCTCGGACAAGTCAAACTTTGTACGAGTTCATACCTCGTAGAATTGAAGCTATGTTTACCACCAAAGGCGTTTCTACCTCGTATTAAAATAAATTCGTTTGAAATTTTAAGTTTTTTCCATTATTTTGTCCAACACCTGTATACACACACACACACACACACACACACACACACACACACACACACACACATATATATATATATATATATATATATATATATATATATATATATATATGTATATATATATATATATATATATATATATATATATATATATATATATATATATATATTCACAATTTAGGTTAGTTGAAATATGTTTGTCACATATTTCAAATGCTAAAGGCAGATACACTGCAGATACAGTGGAGAAAAATATCTCTGATGGTAGAAAGTTGTGAAAACATCTAGTTCCTTCAGTGTCGCCCACTCTCGGGAATCTCAGACATCGATGTTTCGAGTTTATTGACTCTTGTCGATGAGATGTATCTAAGAGAGGCAATCTGAATGAACTGAATAAAGCTTATAGCTTTATATATTATTCAGCCAACACATTGATATGCGCTTCTCATCCTATTTTCATCATCATGACCATTTACATTCCTTACCTTATATCTAATTGTAAGAGTATTTAACATTTTCTTACGCATTTTTTTATATGTTTGTTATGAACTCAATTTTATATTACAGATTTCTGAACGGCAATAATATAACGTATATTCAACGTGATACCTTTGGAAACCTCCTGAATTTAGAAACATTGTTAGTTGTATCGCTTTTGTTCGAACTATTTAATTAACCGTATATCTAGATTGTTAACATTTTCTTCAACGTTGCTTTTCTCTATCTCTCGTTGAGTGAATGTATGTTTTGTGAAAGTGAAAGGGCATGGTTGTATGATCTTCTGACGTATATATATATATACTAGCAGTATAGCCCGGCGATGCTCGGGATTAAGCTAGGATTATTAAGTGATCAAGTGCTTTATTTCAAACCAAAATAAGTAACATGGACATCAGATTTGAGCGAAATCCGTTGAAATTGGTTTGGTTGAAAATGGTTTGCTGGCAATTTGATTGGGAAATCCCATAAGGAATCAGTTTATTGGTTATTTCCACTCATTGACTTATTTTTTTTAAAGTTTCATTAGAGATCTGCAGAGGAGAAGGTTGATCTGAAGGTTTGCATTGGGGATGTGGATTGGAGTAACTTAGGAAAACTTACCAACAACCTTAACCAAAAAATAAGGGGCCTGTCCCTTCTAGGTTAACTCTAACCCTAACCCTAAACCCTAACCCTAACGCTGACCCTAAAACCGTACCCTAACACCAACCTTAATCGTAATCCTAACACTGAACTTAACCCTAACCCTAATCCTAACTGTAAAACTCTAACTCTAACGCTAAAACCCTAACCGTAACACCCTAGTGGAAATCGTGCGGTTGTTAATCTGAAACATTACAAAACCCTTTTTGTGGTCCGAAAAACGGGTTGGGGGCGGTGACTGACAAATTGTTACATACGTTTTTGTTTCATAGTTGTGAAATATAAACAAAACTCTTTCGCTCCCAAAGTAGTATATGTGCGTGTGTGTGAGAGTGAGAGAGGGGGGAAAGATGAACAATTTAAAACAAATAAATGATTTAAAATAAATATATTTGAATTGTTGTGTGAGAAAGTATATATAATCTCATTATAGAATATAGTGCCTTTCAAAACATCGTATATTTTAAATAATATCTCATGTTTAAGAAAAAATGACTTTTACATTTTACACTTACTCTGTCTTCCTTAACTACATTTTCATTCCTAATACGCTTTCTGCCTCCCTCTTCCACTTTTTCTTTTTTTTTTTTGTTAGACGCTAGCAAAGTAAACTCTGTCTTGCTTAGAAAAATTTGCTTTGATTTCTGCTTGCCTTACCCACTTTTTTAATTTTTTTGACGCTAGCAAACACTGTATCCCCCCCCTGTCACAAACACACTATTTCTTTCTTTCTCTCTCTCTCTGTCTGTATGTATGTCTCTCTCTCTCGACTTCACGTGCGTACGCACAGATTTGACTTCGCCATGTCAACAAACTTCAAAATTGGTAAACGTTTATCGATTTTTAGAGGTATACGCGGGTACCTCTGAGAGAGAAAGTTGACGAAAACGCACATATGGTCATTCTGAATCTTCTCCTAAAATTGGAGTGACATGCATGCTAATTCGTGGACATGCATAAACTACATTCACGTACACACACACACACATCCTCTCTTTTATATATATTGATGATCTTGTTATCGAATTAATCTTAAGATTTTTTCTTTTATATTTCATGTTCTTTGTTTTTCTAAACATTCGTCTACCTAAAATTCAAATATTCATTATTCGACATTTCATCGTTTTTTCTCTGTCCTATATATTGATGGCTAGTTGGTTCTCTATACATAGGAACAGATTTTGATCGGTTGTACGATTCGTGAGGTCACTTTAAAGGAACCGTTTTTTTGGGGGGTCAAGTTTGTCACTCTGCTTGGGTGACCTCTCTGTAGGGAATTATCATCAACCGTTTGTTGATTCTCTTAAGGAATATTTTTTTTCTGAGGCTCTTGTCCGATTGGAGATAAAATTTCATTGGTCTTGTGATAAGTGACGTGAGCAACTAGTGTTTGAGACGGTGTATGGTGTTACTGTACAGTTATATGGAGTTACGGCTTCGACCCCAAGAGGTTATCTGCCATATCTAGCTGTTTTTTTCTTGTGGAGAATTGAGTTTTGTCTTCTTTCGATTGTTGTGGAGAATTGAGTTTTTATTCGGTTCTAGTTTATATATTTTAATGATCATGCTTTCATAACTCAACCGAAATTGGCTTGAAATGTTTCTGGTGCATTCATAGAGAGCGAAAATTTGATATTTTGGGTTTATGTCTGCGGGGCCATGATCTAGCTGTTTGCTTCATGTAATTTTCCTGGTCATAGTATCCCAGAATACTACTACTACTACTACTACTACTACTACTACTACTACTACTACTACTACTACTACTACTATGCTTTTCAGGCTATTCAGATTTCTCTCCTCTCTGCTTTTATCATCATACATATAAACCTTATTCATATAAACCATTCGTTCGTGGTTTTCTTGTTTTTCTTCTAAATATATTTGTTCAGAAATTACGGCAACAAGAACGTCAACATTTTCGTCGTTCAGTAGTATTTTCATCATAGAGAAAACAAACGACAATATCTACTTCGCCATCATCATCGTCATCGTCAATGTCGTCATCGTCATCTTGATCATCATCATCGTCATCGTCAATGTCGTCATCGTCATCTTGATAATCATCATTTCCACCACCAGCACCATCAGTATGATCATCATCACTTTCATCTACATGATCATCATCAACATTTTCACCACCACCACCACCACCACCATCATCATCATCATTATTTCTTCTGCTCTTCTTTTACGTTGCTTCTTTTCCGTTTTCACCTGTTTCGTTTACTTCCATTTCTTCTTTTTCTTCTTCTTGTATATATTATTCGCCTTTTACTTTCCGCCTTGTACTTATTTCATTCCATTTTCACATTTTTTTAATTCACTTGGATTTTTACAGCTGCTTCATTATTGTAATCTTATTCGTCTTATTCTATGCATTTTCATTTCTTTTCGAATTCTTTTTATTCTCCTCTATGATATTTTACATTTAATTCGTACACACTTGTAAACATTTTGTAATCATCTGAAAGCCTGTGTTATAGTCATTTCATTGATAATATTTTACAATAATACTCCTCCCAACATTATCTTATCGGCCAAACTTTATGTTACAGATATTTGAATGAAAATAATATCGACAAACATCTGTAAGTTGGATATTTATTGCTAATAATATATCATTCACTATATGTTACTAACCATTTAAAATATTCCCATGTTATCCACGTCCCGCCCTTGCCTTACTCAATATACTCATTCTTTTTCGATAGAAATGCGAGACTTTTTGTGAAAGTCTGTAAATATGTGTGTCAGTGAGTGGTATATGTATATATATATATATATATATATATATATATATATATATATATATATATATATATATATGTGTATGAAGAATTAGAATTGTATACATATAAATTATAATTATAATTAAAATCATACAAATAATCTTTCTAGTGGATATGCAGAAAATAGGTGCTAAATCGTGTCACATAAATACAAGTGCATAAATACAAGAACATAAATACAAGTGCATTTTCTTCCTGTCTGTATAAATATATCATTTATTTCCTGTATGTATGCTCTGCTGATGAGATACAGAACCAGAAATTACCTAAACTAAGGCTATCCTTTCATTAATTTCCGTTAGCTTGCTCCCGCGCTTTCAGCGCCAGTATTTTTGTGATTTTTCAAGAGGTGAGATGATTTAGTGTCTATCGCCAGCCTATAGGCTAAAAAAAATAATTTTGATTTCCCAGCAATTGGTCTATTTTTATATGATGGCCAGAGATATTTTTTTACAAACATTTTAATCATTTATTATTATATATATACATATATAACTATATATGTATGCATAAGGCCAAGAATAAACTTCTCATTGAAAGAACTGACCAGCTATAAACACAATTTTTTTCTTTTCTCTTTCTCATTGACACTCCTTTCAGATACACAGGCAAGGTTGTTTATCTCTCGTTCATCGTTCATTACTTCTACTCTCATCACCACCGCCACATTCTTCATTACGACTGCTACTACCACCACCACACCACTAATACTACTACTACTACTACAGAAACAACAACCACTATCAACACCAACAGTAGCAGCAGCAACTTCCACTACCACAGCCATTAACAGCACTAACAACAACATCACCATCAACAGCATCAACCCTATCAGCACAGCATCACCATCAGCAGTCATTAACCGTATCATTGTTATCCAATTCCTGATCATCGTAATCTATTCTGCATCTCTTCCTTCATCTAATTGTTTAGACACGATATCTAATATTCTGTTACAAATCTGTTCCATGCAAGTCCTTAACATCACTTTATTTTACAGGTATTTGGGTGGTAATGGTATGAAGATCGAAGCAGAAATGTTCCGACATCTTTCCAGCTTAATACGTCTGTAAGTTGATAAATTTATATTTATAGTATTTCATTGATAAATTTATATTTATAGTATTTCATTGAACATGTATTTCCAAATATGTAATGATACCCATATTTCGTTTCAAACTCCCTCACTCATTCTTCCTTATGCTGTCACGTCACACACTCTCTCCGTGTCATTGTTTCTTTCTCTCCTTCTCTCTCTCCAATGGTGTATGTCTTTGTGAGTGACTGTGAATATGAGTGTTGGCCCATTGTTAAGTGTTGGGATATTTGAGGGTGTGACACTTTAAGGAACTATTTTGTTCACGCATGTGATCATATATACATATATAAATTTGCATATATATCAGTCTGGTAAGAAAGCTATTGGACACTTTTAACATATCACTTTAATAACAATTAAAAAAAAAACAACTTGAATAAAAATAAAGTACAATCAATCCAAAAGGTAATCACCCTTGTTATCGATCACCGTTTGCCATCTTTCAGGCAAAGATCCAACATGATCACACCATGGCAATCCCACCAAACTGATCATTCTTTAGCAGAAGTGGTCCTTTTGGCGAATGTTTTGGCAGTTGACCTTTAGTACAGCAGGATCGTCTGCGCCTCACGTTGGAGTACAGTACACACTGTTCATTAATAGTGAATTGATGACACCAACCAATCGAATCTTCGGCTTTGCCAGAGTAGATTTTGACATGCAGTGACAAATACTTGTTTCTTCGCTTCAGTCAATTCATGTGGCACCCATTTTCCAAGCTTGCTGAAATCTCACTTGCGTGCTGCATACTTCTGCGTATCAAAAGGCTTTGAAAGTATGAAAACTTTACTGTGAAAATTATAAGGGTAGAGTATTTAGAAAACATTTCATACCGGAGGCTAGCCTGCATAAGAAAAGTCAATAAACAACATTTTTCGGAGATGAACGCAATGCCACTTGCATACACATGACCAATTTTGTATTTTGAAAATATGGGTAACATATTCTTTAGTTGTTCTTATTCCTTATACTAACATGCATGTTTAAATCATAGAACAGCTTACTTACTTTTTCCCTTATTGCTTCATGGTATGGAAATCCCTCTTCAAATTTCCCATTTTATATCTAATCTTTACCTTATCTCACTAGATATTTATATATTTATTGAGAATTTACCAAAAAAAATACGAAGACGTGTGTGTAAACAACGAACAGATGTATTAGCTTAATGCTCGGAAACTTAGAACGTCTTTTACGTCTCGAGACTACACTCTTCGACAGAAAGGTACATAGAAATAAACAGGGAGAGAAAATACTAAAAGGTTTAATGGCTAGCGATCTAAAGGGGTTTGAAAAATCAATGGAAACATAAAGCATTATAGCATCATAATTTTGAAATATCTATAAACCCGTCATAAGCTTGTTTATGTTTTTTTTATTATTAGTGTGGCTTAATATGGTTTGCTAAAAGTGCTGTTTCTTTTCAGATATCATCAGTAAAAGATAATTAAAACATCATTAAAATGACTGATCTGTTGGACGTTCAAAGAGGTCAAATTGTTGGTGCTCGTATGGCAGGTGTAAGTGTAACGAAAAGAGCCGAAATGCTTGGCGTATGAAGAAGTACCTTCTCGGAAGTAATGACAGCGTTGGATAAAGAGGGAAAAAGATTCTCGTCGAACAAAACTCTGAAAGAAACCCAAAACTTTCAGATAGGGACCGTGAGATTCTTGCGCGAATTGTTAGAAAGGATCACAAAAGTACAACTCCCAAAATTACTGCAGAGCTTAATGAACACTTCGAGAACCCAGTTTCCACAAACCCTGTTCGCTGAGAGCTGCACAAAGCCGGATTTCACGGGAGCGCTGCTATCGGAAAACAAACTACTTTCAAGAACAAACGTTGCAAAGCGTTTAGTATGGAGTAAACACCTACAAAATTGGTCCCTAGAGCAGTGGAAGAACGTTATTTTCTCGGGCGAGAAAATGCATTTTAGGAAAGAAAGGTGTCGATATCCTCCACCGTCATCACTACTCGAACTGGAGCCTATTTTAGCTGAAAAATGGACAAACATCCCTTTGGAAACAATTCAGACTTTGTACGAGTCCATACCCTGTAGAATTCAAGCCGTAATTACTGCCAAAGTCTGTCCTACTCCATATAAAAATAAATTTGTTTGAAATTTTAAGATGTTTCCATTGTTTTGTCTTACAGCTGTATATTATATATATGCTTATATATATTTATCTATACCTGAATTTATATTTTTACCATGGTTCTAGATGAGAATAATGTCTCTCCAATATACATGACCAAATTCGTAATTTTAAGTTTTAATTATGGATACAGTAATTTTTAGTCATTCTTATTCCATAAACTTACAGCAGGTCTAAATTGTTTAACAACTTATTTACCCCTTTCTCTCACGCTATATTTTTCTGTAGACCTTTTATGGTTCACCAATTACATTTTTTCCTTAACACACACACACACTCACACACACACACACACACACACACACACACACACACACACACATATATATATATATATATATATATATATATATATATATATATATATATATATATATATATATATATATATATATATATACATTTATTTATATTTGTATTTATATATTTACCATTTTTATTATTCATATTTCTTGGTTTATTAATTTAATAACTACATAATTATACCTCCATATTTATTATGTATATATACTATGTTTACAATGTCTTGCAACTATCTCACAATACTCTAACTTTATTGTTCCCCTATTACATTTATTTCTTCCATGTATATTCATTTATTTATTCATATCTATATCTTTACAACTAATCCTTTTAATTATTGTTTGATTACTTGACTTTGCTATTTAAACTACATTTGGTCCTATCTCCACCTATATATTACAGTTTACTTATACCTACCTCCTAACACGCTAACTATTATTTTCTCCATCTTCTAGTCTTTAATTCATTAAATATTTTACTTTCTTTAATTGTCTTCCTATTCTTGTGAGAATCCTTTAATATGTATTATTTAAACTTATTTAGTATAATATTTTACCTCATACATTGCACAACTCTCATAAGGCTGTCATCTTCAAATTTGTATCTCGCCCCTTTATTATTTGTTTTGCTTTCTAGTAACTTATCTATTAGCTCCCTTGATTGATTTTCTCTACATTTTCCATATTTCGTCCTAGCTCCAACTATATACACATACTATATTTACAGTTAGCTTCTACCTATCTCCTAACTCATTACTACTTCCTCTATATCCAGCCATTAATTAATTAAATAATTTCTATTTTAGAGATTTCTGCCTATCTCTTGGTTGATTGTTTTAATATTTTAAACAACATCTTCATCAAAACTACCACCGTTCTCTTGTACTCCGCTATTTCCTCATTTTCTTCAATACTACCACCAGCACCACCTCCATCCTCATTCCTTCATCCTCCTTAATATTATCAGCATCTTCATCCTCATCTACATTCCTTCTCTTACAAGAAGTTATTGTTTATCCATAATATTTTACATTTTATTATGAAACACTTCTAAACATTTTCTAATCATCTAACATTTTATTTTGTAGACATTTCGGTGATAATAATATTTTACAATAATACTTCTTCCTACATTATCTTGCCAGCTAAAATTTTATGTTACAGACGTTTGAATGAAAATAATATCGACAAAATTCCAGTGGGAACCTTCGATAATCTGCCCAGTTTAAAATATCTGTAAGTTGGATTAGCCTAATTGGTATTATTCCATTGAAAATATATTATTAAATATTCAAAATCTTATTTGCTTCGCGTTCCGTCTTTCTCTCTTTTACACTCTCCTGTCTGTGACTGTGTGTGAATATCAATGTATATTGTAATTACATTTTTCTACACATTCCAAATTTATTGATGGTGTTGTTGTTGTTGTTGTTGTTGTTGTTGTTGTTGTTGTTCTTCTTCTTCTTCTTCTTCTTCTTCTTCTTCTTCTTCTTCTTCTTCTTCTTCTTCTTCTTCTTCTTCTTCTTCTTCTTCTAATCTCTAACATTTTATTTCATAAACATTTCGGTGATAATAATATTTTACAATAAAACCCCTTCCAACGTTACCTTACCAGCTAAAATTTTATGTTGCAGATATTTGAATGAAAATAATATCGACAAAATTCCAGTGGGAACCTTCGATAATCTGCCCAATTTAAAA
>NC_142956.1:6197782-6200282 GCF_046866305.1 Octopus bimaculoides
TTCTTCTTCTTCTTCTTCTTCTTCTTCTTCTTCTTCTTCTTCTTCTTCTTCTTCTTCTTCTTCTTCTTCTTCTTCTTCTTCTTCTTCTTCTGCTTCTGCTTCGTTTCCCTATTTTTCATTCGTTTTAGTTTGTCCTCGCACATTTCTTTTATCTTGTTCTTCGTCTTCTTTTCTCAATCATAGAACATCAAAGAGCGCGTCATCATCCCCTTCCAGAACTATAATATTCATTAACATCGATGTTTTAATCGTCTACAACATATTCATCATCATGTACCACATCAGGATCATCAAAATTCCCATCACCTCATTGATATCATCATCACCATCATCATCATCATCATCATTATCATCATCATCATCATCATCATCATCATTATCATCATAATCATCATCATAATCAACAGTCACCATCAACATCATCACCATTATCACAAGCACCATCATCACTATCACCACCATCATCATTACCACCATTATCATCATCATCTCTTCAGAATGTAATTGTTCTAATATACAGAGATCGAAAATAAACTCTGTCTCTCCCGTGAACAAAAACTCGCAAAACCGAAACGTGGGCAGATGAACATTTAAAAAGAGATATAATCAAATTGAAAAGGAGGCACTAGGAATTATTTTTGCAGTTAAAGAATTCACAGGTTTCTGCAAGGGAGGAGTTTCTTTTATTACTGACGCACCATAGACCTTTGCTGTCGTTTTATGGATCTAAAAATTGAGTTAGCGACTCATACAGCGAACCGCCTGCAAGTTTGGGAAGTAATATTACTAAATTGTAATTTCAAAACGCAATACATTCGATCGAAAATATCGGTCACGTGGACTGCCTTTCGAGATTAATTCCAAATATATATAGCACCACTAGAAGTGAAATTAAAAGATTTATGACAAACGCTATTCAAGAGCTATCAGTGTGGCACAGTATATAAGAATGAAAGATGTAGGTGATGAGTATATTACGAAAACAAAGAGATGCTTTAAAAATAAACAGAATAATTTGCGACGATATTCAGATGTATACTCAAAGAGTGGTGGTTCCAACGAAAATACAAAGAAGTTATTGCAACAATTTCACAGCGGACATCCTACAATGGCAAAGATGAAGGTTCTGATGAGGTGTTATGTCTATTGGCCGTCTATGGACCGAGATATAGAATACTTTGTGAGAACGCGCTGGTGTTGTGCGCTCGCAGCCAAAGCACTGGTAGTAAAATATCAATGGTGCCCAGAGACGGAGAACCCATTATCTAGGTTGTGAACCAGTAAACAGAGCTTGCTGCCTAATCGTACTACATAGCTGTAATAAGCGGCTGGATGTTTGAAGGTGCAATAGGTCAACATCTAAGACAGCTATAAAGTTCTTATACGAATTGTTTGCGTGATACAGTGTCCCTGACACGCTGATTTCAGAAACCGGAACGCAGTTCTCTGGGTATGAACTGAAGAACTTCTGTAAAAGGTAAGCGATAAAGAATATTTTCTGTCTACTTTACTACCCGAAGTCAAACCTGCAGATAGAAGGATTTGTGGACACCTGTAAAAGCGCGTTAAGAAAAGTAAGGAAGCACTGACAAATTTCTTAAGAATATACAGAGTAATTCCCAATCCAAGTACACATCAGGGGAATCTATTACCCGAGAAAAAAAGATGTAAAGGAAATACGAAAGAGCCAGCGAAATATGTCTAGATACGTGATAAAGTGCATTTCAAAACCTATAGAAACGCTAAAGATGGCTGGGGAGATGGCCTTGTTACCAGAGAAGATTGGAAGTATGATATAGCTAATTAAATGGTCACACGCTGAACATAAGAGACATACAAACTAACTAAAGACGAGGCTTACCGAAGATCAGCAAAAATTCCCATGGATGTATTCTGTGAAAATTTGATGGACCGGTACGAAAACTAATAGAGTTCCGTGGAACTAGCATGGTAAAAAGAAAGCAGACTGAACACCTTGAGATAATACCCAAAGGAAAGTGATACTAAAAAGAATAATAATATATATAAACAATTTCTTTATTCTGTTGGAACAGGAAATCTCAGAAAGGGAGATGTGCGAGAGAACGACACCCCTTCGCTAGAATGGATTGGACCTCTACATATAAATAGTAGTGGTCTGACTAAGTGAGCTTGGTCGTGCTAGCTCCACAGTTCGTACGTTGTTAGTTCAAAATTTACAGTTTGAGTTAGCGCGTTGGATTGTTGGTTCTTAAGATTGTTGTTACATTCCGCGTTGTTACGGAAGTTTGTTTCGATTATATTATTACACTGTTTCAGTGTATTCGTTTATCCATAAAGATATAACAGAAATAAATATCTCAGACCTCTCATGTTAGGAAGGTCGTGAAACGCGTTGTCAGAAAGCAGTTGATTACGTTCCAAGAACAAAACGTTTTCACAAATATGCAGAATGGCATCAGTCCAGAAAGGCGTTGCTTCACACAGCTACTACAGCATCGTGACTGGGTGGTGAAATAAC
>NC_142956.1:6205282-6210282 GCF_046866305.1 Octopus bimaculoides
CTAATTTTTAACCATGTTATTTACATGTTAATATTACCGTTTCTAACGATCGTATGCAAGGATTAAATTTTAAAAACAATTAACACCTACTCTTCTCCATCTTTAATCTTTTGCTGAGTTTCTATAGGATACGTGTTCTATAAATGCTCTTAACACTCCTTATACTTGTAACATTTTCATATTCGAAAAATTCTTACAACTAGATCGAAAGTAGTGGAGAAGGTGTATTTGGTTCTTAAAGTTTTACAATATCCATTTAAACATCTAGTATTTATAGATTAAATATAAATACAATCTACCATCAACATTTTGTATAACATCTATATTTTATATATCACCCATATACAGTATATCATCTATAGTAAATACATCATCTATATCTCGTATGCCATCGACCTCATGCATGTCATCTATGTCAGGTATGCTATCTGTATATGGTATGTCTTCTACATTTTGTAAGTTTTCTATAACTAATATCTCATCTATATCCACCATGCCATCTATACTATGTACGTCATCTATCTACAGTATAGCATCTATAACCAGTATGTCATCAACATTATGCTATCTCCATTTCGTACGTCACCAATATCCAGCATGTCATCTATATATTGTATGTTATCTATAGATTTTATGTCTTCTATATCATGTATGTCACCACTTTCGAATATGTCATATATTTTATTATATCACGTATGTCTAATAAGATTCCCACATATATCATCTAAAGACGATACTATATCAGCATTCTAGGTTAGGTAGATTTAATTAATTTCCTGATGCTTGAGAAAATGAGATCTCTTGAATATAATAAAATAAATTATTTTGAGCACGTTTTTAATATTTTCGATCATAGTTATGTTTGTATATTTATATTTATGTTTAAATAAGAAGAAAGACTATGATTAAAAGGGTAAGATATATATGATTACTTTATGTTTCAATCCTGGGAGAATACATTTTTAAAAGCTTCAGTGTTTGAAAAAAAACTGTTACTTACTCAGTTCTTCTCTCTAATAAATATATTACGCAGGGTGGTGAGTTAGGTCTACGTTAATACTTTTTTCTTATAAGTTCAGGTCTTCCCTGGTTCATCTTCCCTCAAATCTCTCTTCTAAATGGGATAAATGCAAACGTTTTGGCTATCGCCATTTAACCGATGTGTAGTTTGGTGTTGGGGTCAGATAGACATATTGAAAATGAGAAAGAACCGAAGACATGCGGAAACATTAAAATGTATTGAAATGATGAAATAGTTATCTTTCATTACATGATATATAAAATCTACGAAACATTATTATTATTAGTAGTACTAAAAAAATATATTATATTATATTATATTATATAAACAAGAAAATATTATTTAAATTGTTATATTGAATCATGTATATTTATTCATTTTCCCTCGCTATAATTATGAGCATTCCTATAAATGTCTATGATGCACAAACTTTGTACTTTTTCATCTTCTGCATTGGTTCATCTCCAACTTTCAGACTACGCTGAAAACAAATATTCCTTAGCGACAAAACAACCCATCTAAAACTGTTTTGCTCAACAACAGCAGCAGTAAATCTCTACCACCAAAGTTTTGGCACCAAATCGTCCGTAACCCATGATATAAAGGAATCTATTTACGTGGCTGTGAAACTTCTTATTTAAAGTAACTTCATCATTCAAGACATAAGCTATAAGAGAGTAGGAACTTAACATATTTTCGGTTTCCACCAGAAACCATTTCAATGTATTACTGTTATTAACACCTTGTGGAAGAAAGCATGAATGTCATTACTTCTATATTCTTATGCAAATATATTAACCTTGTTTATTGTCAGATACAACAGGGGTTTCTTTATACATCTAAATCACATTCAATTAGAGTTTTGTTTATAATTGCAGGGACCTCAGAAACAATACAGAAATGATGTGTGGATGTTATCTGCCAGCCTTGGTAAATTATACGAAGTCAAAGTTCAGCAGAACTGTGAAGGTCCAGGGCGAGTGTGAGACAGATTTAGGCAATAACCAAAGCAAAGTAATACCAATAATGGAATACTCGCAATGTCAAAGTTAGTAAAACCTTCCTTGTTTTTGTTTCTATTTTATTATTATCACTAACAACATTGGCGAGTTAACACATTCGTTGGCATGCCGGACAAAATGCTTAGCGACATTTTATCCATCGTTACAGTCTGAGTTCAAACTCTGTTCAGATCGACTTTGCTTTTCATCCTCTCGGGGTGGATAGAATAAGTATCAGTTGAGCACTGCGGTCGATGTAATCGATTATCATCCTCTCCCAAAATGTCAGGCCTTGTGGCTTATTACCTTAAAGGAAACTACAGGATATTCTCTTCTGCTCACATTATGAAACAAGACCAGTAGATATAAAAGAATAAGCTCTTTACTGCCCACACTTTTCACAAATCCTTCAGCATACACATATATGAAAATATATGTACATGTACTATGACATATGCACACAGACATACATTCACATTCACATAGAGAATGGATATCCTTGAAGAGGTTGCGTTGGTGACGAAAGAACCATGATTGACTGATTCAGGAACTGAATGCTGAACCAAGCAATCGGTTAGTTAATTGGTTAAATAGCTAATCAATAAACGAATAATAAATAAGTGAAATAGGAACAGTGCGTGTGTTTTGGCATAATGACCCTCCTAAAATACAACAAATTCCTCATTGATTCCTTAAAAGTGATGCTTGCTGAAACATTAAACTTCTTACCTTCCATTTGGCTTTCGTGCTTACTCTCATTATTTGCTCGAGCCAAACATTCTTTGAACGGAACGCCAGACCATTGCAGTGTTGCCCATTTACACATGAGTGGACGCCAGGTGAAAGCGCCAGGCCTATTGGTTAGGGTGTTTCTCTCAAGATAGTAACATCGTAGTTCCTGTTGCTAGATAGGCGTTTCGTTCTCGGGCGCAAAACACTTCCATCCACGTTGGTCCGTTCCATTTAACTGCATATAGGTTATAGGCAGAACACTTTTGCGGATACAAGTGCTAGCTCCACGTACAAGATACTATAAGGATTATGAGGTTATGAGGAAAGACTGTATGTATATATGCATATGCACACACACATATACACTCTCAGACACACACATACCCTCTCACACACACAAACACACATATATATGACAGTATGTATATATATATATATATATATATATATATATATATATATATATATATATATATATATATATATATATATATATATATATATATACATACAGTTAGATAAGAAGCCGTAATTGAGAAAAATACGTGCATTCATATAATCATCTATAACATATAAATCCAGTTTCGCCAATCTTACCAGTTGGTTTTGCACTGAGAATTAGATAACCGAATATTAGATAACAGTGCGGCTAATTGACGCCTCGTAATTTTCAGTGATGCTAAGTATGGAGAAAATATTGTGGTGCTCTCTGCCGTTGGAAATGAAAAATGTCATATTGAGTTTGTGGGTGGAAAGAAAAAAAAACCGAAAGGAATTAGTGAGAAGTGAAATTGATGAATGATTTATGAAGTGTTATATCCCTTGTCCTCAAAGTAGCTGAGATGGCTGTAAGTAAGCAAAAGCTTGTTGGAAATATATGCAGGTGGGATTAGGTGCTGGTATTTGTGTAGGCTTGGTGTATGGGCTGAGATTTTGAGGCGATGGAAATATTAGGTGGGTACCTAGAAATTTGAACCCCATGTTGGGGTGCTTATGTATATGTGTGTTCATATGTGTATGTTTTCCTTAAACTCTTTGCTGGATTCTGGAGATGGGATAGTGGGAGGACGCGTAGGTGTGGAACCTATTGATTATAGAGGTGGTGGGGCCCGTAATAAGATAACTTCTGATATGTGAGCAGGGATAAAAAATTTTACGTCCGCTGTTTACATTGTTGTCCTGATGTTCAGAGTATGCTAACTTGATTCTATTCTTGGCTAAACATAATCAGCGTTTTCTGTTGCTATTAAAACAAAGCTTGCACTTCTCTAAGACTTTCCATTTAATGTTGTATTTCCTTCCAATTCTGCTTTTGGTAAATTTATTCAAACCCCAAACAATCATTCTCAACACATAGCTATGACGCCCCCCCACTACTTCTGCTTATGATCAGAGATGATCACATTGTCAGCCAAGTGGCTAAGATCAAGCAATTGACAAGCAAATTTGTGGTATTGAGCAGAATATTTGCTACACCGGCATATATGCTTCAGCAACACAGCACTGAATCTGTCTGAAATGTAATGGAAAATATGTCTATTTCAAAACATTGACATCCAGGTCATAAAAGCTAAATCTGAAGGGAAAGACAAAAACAATTAAAAGTTCTGTGACAGTGTTCTATAACAGCCAGTGCGAAACCGATTCGGAATACCAGCTGAAATGGATTAACACACACACACACACACACACACACACACACACACATACACACACACACACATACACACGCACGCACACACACACACACACACACACACATACACACGCACACACGCATATAGATATATATACATACATACGGTGTGTTCGGTCTAAATTTGACAGTTTGCATAAAAGGAAAAGTAAACGCAGTACCCGATTCAAAATTGAAAGTATTTTTAAATATCAAAAACATGTCAACTAGCTTATGGTTGAGAGATGACCGTTCTCAGGTTCCACCTTGGCTTCAAAATGGCTCCGGAACCTAGGCGCATACGTTCCTCACTACGTCTCAAGCAAAGGTTTCGAACACCTCCTTGATTTCGACCACCAGCTCGATCCTGGTATTACAGTCAGGACTAATGGTATTTTATTCAACTTCATTCC
Source organism: Octopus bimaculoides (assembly GCF_046866305.1). Lineage (NCBI taxonomy): Eukaryota > Metazoa > Mollusca > Cephalopoda > Octopoda > Octopodidae > Octopus > Octopus bimaculoides. The sequence goes on from NC_142956.1 coordinate 6,210,125, forward strand.
ACATAATTGGGGGAAATCCGTGACCATAAATTTGGGATGAGGTAGTCGTAGAGATTCTCCGACGATTACTTCTCAATTTTTCCGAAGATATGCTAAGGACCCAAACCCTTCTGTTGCATGTATGGCTTTCCAACACCAACCCTTTCTCGCAAAGGATT
>NC_142956.1:6212782-6220282 GCF_046866305.1 Octopus bimaculoides
TGTTACTGTTGCTTTTAGCCCCAGGAGGAGATGTCCTCCTGGGGCTAAAATAACTCACGTTAATTTTGACCATGTGAACATCAATACCACGTGAGGAAGACGTTAAGAAATTTATCGGACAGTGAGTTCAAAATCCCTCGCCCTAATGAATTCAATTCAGTGTGCATCATAAATAGTCCCGCATAGAAAAGAGACCCGTACGAACTTCTTGCGGTTTAATTATTCACCTTAGAGGTATTATTAAAATATAGATATGCAGGGCAGGGAATCGTCAATTAGTAATACAATTAATAATTAACAATTTTGCCGGGTAGCTCAGTATGAAAAAACCTTTTCGGTAAAAAACAGAATAGAGTATTCTTTACTCTTAACTGTGAAACGATCGTACTAAATTAACTAAAGGCAGGTGGTTTTTTTACTCTTCTCTACTGTTTTTTATTCTGTGTGTATCAAAAATATCGCTATCAATCTGGAGTAATAATTTGTAGTTTTGAAATCAGTAGTTCTTTGACTGCTATTTCTGAATTCTCAGTATGTTGGAGAAGCAGGTTACTGTCAATCCCTATATATTCATGATATATATATATATATATATATATATATATATATATATATATATATATATATATATATATATATATATATGTATATGTATATGTATATATATATTTGAATATTCTTACCCTTGAGGAAAGAGGTAGCTTCTCACAGAGATAGAGATCTCCATCGTTGGAAGGTAGATAACAGAAAGATATTCGCAATTTTAATTTCAGAAGAAATCTTGTCATTTTTGACTGATCCGCTTACAAATTTGTAAGTGGATTACTAACATCCGAATTAGCTGACTGGATACTTATAATCAGGGTCTTGAACAGTTCCAACTATCAAATTCCTCTGACAATAGTTTCTGTCAGCAAGAGGTTATGGTAAAAATCAATTGCACAATGTGCTATGCAGTGAGAAAACACGCTATTTGCCGAGAGATATACCAGCAACCATTATGTTGACAATTGCAATATGAAACAAATTATTCATTCCTTAGAGTGAGTGCAACACTCAGGTGTGATCTCATGTAATATATTCTAATATATATTGTATTACGTTGTTGGACTGAATAAGATAACGATGTCTAAGTACAACAATACTAGGGCTTCAATTCGCGCTTTAACAATGTACGGGGTGGTTTCAAAAGCTTTCAGGACTAGTTACCTTTAATAGAGAAAGATTATGCAATTACAAAAGTGTTAACATCCTCTCCTTCGAAATATTCACCCTGCACAGCAATACAAGGGTCGAGGATCTTCTGCTACTTGCTATAGATCTTAACAACGGTGTTCAAAACGGCGACGTTTCAGCTACACTTTCATCTTTGGGAAGAGGTGGCAGTTCGCAGGTGCTGAATCTGGCGAACTGGGCGAGTGTAGGAGCCATACCATGTTGGTTTTAGCAAGTAACTTAGAAGGGAGGAGAGCTCGGTGACAGGGTGCACTGTCTTCGTGAAGAATTCAATTCTTCGCGCTCCACAAATCCAGTCACTTTCACCGAAAGTCCTCTTCCAAACACTTCAAAACGTCGAAGTAGAACTTTCGATTGACGGTCAGGCCCTGGGGGATGAATTTTTGATACACAGTGCCACATTTCCAGGGGGTTAACGCTCGTGAAAGGTCTTTCTGAGCTCTCATCGTCTTACAGGGAGTTTCTCTTGATTTTAAAGCGCACATGGCACTCGAAACACTGCATATGACCCGTTGCCTCGTCCCCGTGAACTTGCCAAATTAAGCTCAATGTCTCTGTAAAAGACGTCGCAAGTTTAATGCATGTTAGTTCTTTCTTTCTGTCCATGACAATATCGCAAACTAAGGCAAATGCGTAATCACAAAAACAAAAATGTCACAACTAGCGGAAAAAACATAGCAATGTCACTCAGCACCGTAAATCATGAAGGTCGTAACTCACCCTCACTGCGCACGCAACCGTGTGCTGCCATCTGTTGGTGCACTACACAACTAGTCCTAGAATGTTTTGATACCATCACATATTAAACACTTCACTTGAATACATTAGTTTATTTAATGACTTCTATTTTCAGGTAAAACAAAATTCCAGTACCAAAGTAAATACTACAATTATCAGTAATATCACTGCTGCAACTATTCCTAACACTCCAATAATGGACCTTGATGAACCAGTTACCATATCGGTCAACTTAAAAGAACAGGTAACAGCTATGTGTTCATTATGACCTTTGTTGTTAATATTTCATTTCAAAGCCATATCTCATTCCTCTCGAAAGAAACACGGTGCTAGTAGCAGCGGTAGCAACCGCAGCAGCAACCGCAGCAGTAGCAGTAGCATCAGCAGTAGCAGTAGCTTCAGCAGCAGCAGCAGCAGCAGCAGTAGTAGTAGTAGTAGTAGTAGTAGTAGTAGTAGTAATAGTAGTAGTGACTGTTGTACTTTTTCTTCTAGCTGTAACTTGTATGATTATAATGTAAACGTTGTGTGACGATGGAGGTATTCCTTATTCCGAGATATGCTTCAAGTCGCTTGTGTTCTATTTTCTGATCACCACCATAATACTTTTATATGTCTCCGTTTTAACTTCATTGGTTGTGTCGGTGTAAAGGTGGTGAGCTGGCAGAATCGTTAGCACGCCGGGCGAAATGCTTAGCGGTATTTCGTCTGTCTTTATGTTCTGGGTTCAAATTCCACCGAGAACGACTTTGCCTTTCATCTCTTCGGATCGATAAATTAAGTACCAGTTGCGTACTGTGGTCGATCTAATCAACTGCCCACACTACCCCCAAATTTCGTGCCTTGTGCCAAGAGTAGAAATGATTGTGTCGGTGTATTTTAAGTGTGAATTATTTTGAAGTTTCAATTACTGAACGTTGTTGTTGTTTATTTTCATTCCCTCCCTGACCCAGTAAATCTATCATGAAACACATCTCAACCATTAATATCTCATCAACCTATATATCATTAAATATTTCTACAACTACACCATTCAATGTATTCTTCCAATTTTATGGCGATGGGTGTAAATTATGAGAATATGCATACATTTATAAACGTGACGAAATGGTCAATTAAACTATGCCACAACCAGTAATGTTGGATTCAAAGCGCCAATAGCAGTCAAATGATGTTGGCCATTATCTATTTTGTTTTGTCAATGAAATTAGCAAAAATCCATTACATATATTTTAATTACAAATTAATTTGTATAAATTACGAAAACTTAATTGTTTCAGAATCCCGCCAACCCACAGTGTGTTTATTGGGATGAATCTCCTGGACAGGTTCCCCATTGGTCAACAAACGGCTGTAATACATCCGTGTATGTACCTGGAGAGAAAATGATTTGTTCCTGTAACCATCTGACAAGGTTTGCCATATTAATGGTTAGTAAGATTATGACAACTTGCTAATTATCTTTAATTTGGCTGCTTACGTCTATGAATTAATGATTTCAACACCCACTCATCTAACATGCAATGTAAGATGGTCCGCTGATATATTGTCTCTAATGCAGTTTACTGTAGTCTTTAACGTCTACATCAACATCTTATACACTCATAATTTATATAATTATTGACCGACACAGGAACGAATAGGAAGAGGAGTTAATACGTTGTTGTTTGCTTCTGTTTCAGGAAATCTACGCGATACCCGTAAAAGGAAATATTAGCCGCCTCTTATACATAACATCTTACATTGGCTGCGGAATAGCATTAGCCTGTCTAATACTCACAGTAATATTTTATCTTTGTTCCAAGTAAGAACTTCAGTTTCTATTTTCTTTCATAAACTGTTTAAATACAGCAGGGCAATATCCATTAGTTTGTAGAATTCTTACAGATTGGTCAGATCTATGTGGTTGATGTCTGCGGGTAACGCCATGGATGAGGAGAAAATTCCAAAATCCTGTCACGCTTATGAGTGAATGAAGAAATATTTCAGGGCAAATTTGTGACCAGAGAGTAAGGATGATAAAAGACAAAGAGAGAAGGGACAGGAAGCGCTATCTCGTGTTTGAGTAGAGTCAGTTTATAGTTTGTTTATTCAGAAAAGTATTAAATAATATAGTAGTTATTAGGCCGTCATGTATGAAATTTGTAGTAAGGTATATGGCAAAATTTGACAGCTGCTCATTTTGCGCCATGATCATATTTTGACTATCTTTATGTTTTGTTAGTAAGCGGACACATCTATTTCTTTATTCTAACTCATTTTGCGCTTTATAAACTATTTATAAATAGGTCTTTGTTACGTTTGTTTAGAGGTGGATAAGTCGGAAATTCGTACAGTTTTGAAATGCGAGTTCTTTCTTGGAAATACAGCAGAACAGACAGCTCGGAATATTAATGGAGTATTTCATTCTAATGTTATTACACAGCAGACAGTATCAAATTGGTTTGCAGTATCAAATTGGTTTGCAAAATCTCGTTCTGGTAACTTTGAACTCACAAAGTTACCAGAACTTTCTGAGGTCAAAGTCGACCAGAAACAAAGGTAGATAATGACGAATTGAAAGCCACCGTCGAGTCAGATCCATCTCAGAGTGCCGTGCCCTTGAATTATCATTGTTGTTTGGTGTTACCAAATTTTACAAACCGCCTTATGCAAGTTCCTTCATTGAGGCACTCTTCTCCATCAGCTAAGTGAATATTTCCAGTCACTTCAGCTGCAGAGTTCCCTTTTTAAAACTCATGCTCCTTAGAAACTTCCATGGTTGAAGAGCTCTAATTAGTGAGACCGCAATTAGATTATGCAACATGTAATGTCTGTGTAAATTAGCTTCCAGGAAGACACACTATATGCAAATTCGTCAGGCATATATTCTCTAACCTTTACTAGTAGATGGTTTATAAGCTGCGTCTCGCTTCAGAGTTAATAAGGATACTCAGCCGCAGATAAAACCCCAACATGGAATTGTAACTAATCCAGCCAGTCTTTGTACATTGTACATAACGACTAGATATTTACAATTATCTAATGAATATAGTGTTGTTTGAAAAACAGATATTGTACATAAGGTTATTGTACGTATCGTTGGTGTTAATTCAGCAACAACGAATATTACTTATATGCATTTGTGAGCAACATTATATTCGTCACATGTTCCTTAACTACATGGAATTACTGTTATAACCAATGAAACTTACCCTATGAGTGCAAGAGGTAATATACAATGTTTTATATCTCATTCAGGTCATTATACACATATTTTGCACTACATCCACACACAAACTATGTGTATATATATATATATATATATATATATATATATATATTTAATTATATGTATTTCTTCTATCTTAATGAATAAAAATTCTTCGGATAGAATAAATGGGTTAATAGAAACCAATGTAGCAAAGAACACAAAATAACTGCGGTGTTGTTCCTGTTTTTAAGGCATGAAGTCCTTGAAATTTTGGGTATTTGAGTATATTTAAAAATTTTAGGAATGGAGAAAACGCATGTTATAATTGCATACTTTATTCCTACATATATACACACACATACATACAGATATATATACACACATACATCACCTAATAACGCATATATATGGATTTATACAAATACATACACAATTATATATACATACATATACATAGATATGTATACATATACACACATATATACACTTACAAACATACGTACACACACCCACACAAGTATATATATATATATATATATATACATACATACACACAGACACACTCACACACCCATATCTATATATATATAAATATACATATATATATATATATATATATATATATATATATATATATATATATATATATATATACACAGACACATACATACATATATATACATATACATACATACATATACATACATACATACACATGCACATGTGGACATACACACTCACATAAACTTGTATACACAATCATATACACACATGTATATTTACACACACACACATATACATCTAAATATAGACATATTTTTTTTATATAAAAAATACATCTACACAAATACGCTCCCATACTTATTCACAAGTACACTCATATATGAATATATAAATAAACGTACGTATAATTAAATACGTGTGTACACAAAAATGTCCATACATCCAAAAAATCATACGTAAATGCATATTGATATATTTTTTAAAAATAATATTAATAAGAGTAAAAACAAGGGTAAAAGTAAAAATATAAATGATAATGCGTATATGTACACAAAAAAATCAATAGAAACACCTCTAGTTTATACAAAGCCCTGAATATGTATACACAGACACACACATACACATTTTCTCTCACAGATACACGCGTATATATAAACACCCATACCGGTGTATTCATACGTACATCAATTTTGTATGTTTTGGTTGTTAGAAGAGTTTATCAAGATTTAAAATATGCTCTAATTTAGGTTAATAAATTACGAAAGTTTAGATAAATAATTTGAATCGTAAATAATTTTAATCTTCTGAACTTTGAGGGAAATAAAAATATGTTTTATTAGAACTATTTGAAGAATTTACTTATTACGGGTAAATATGATAGCGCTTTATAAAAACAGTGACTGTTATTTAAATGCTGAAAATGTATGTTTTGCCAGTGTTTACATCTGTAAGAATGTTCTATGAAAGTATTTACCAGATTATTCTTTGAAAATAAAATAAAGAGGAGTTCTGTAACACAAACATAGCAAAATTTTCCACCCTTTTCATATGGCTTAGAAATAGAAAGAATAAGCCAGTCTAGTTTAAATTTAATGTTATTATCTTTAAGATCCCAAATTAGTTTGCTAAGGCTCGTGGTATTACGTTTGCTTCTATCTCTAAAGGATGAAAAATGGTTAGAAATTCTAGTGGATAATGGTGTAGAGGAAGATCCTACATAAAGGTGAGTATTTGTGGGAGTACTAACTTGGGATTGGTAGATAGTGTTTCTGAGTTTCGCATTTTCACTTAAAAAGCTAATTCTTCTGAAATAATGATTTTGTTGTTGTGACTATTACTATTATGTGTCGTGTTATTATTATTGTTCCCTATATTATTATTATTAGTGTTATTATTGTTATTTTGGTAAGGGTTAATAATGTTTGGTTCAATGTTATTATTGTTTGAACTCTCTAGTGGATGCAAAAGCCTCATATTGTGTGCAGATATTATCTGTGAAATGTTCTTCATGTTAGAGAAACCGATTCTAACCTTGTGTGTGTTTATGACTTTGGAGTAATGAGAATGTTTAGGAAAGTTCTTATTTATAGTGTTTTGGAACTGGGATACCAAGTTTGATTTTACACTTTTACTAAAAGGAAGAATTACCCAGACATATTTATTAGGTTCTGGTTTAGAATGTTTTCCGGTATTGTTTATAAATAGTCTTAGTTTATCATTATCGTTGAGACAAGGTTTTATTTGACGGTTATTTCCCTTATTTCGTGAAAGAATGTTAAGCTTGTTGCTATCGTTAGGTAATTTATGATTGAGGTTATCTTCGTATTTATTGT
>NC_142956.1:6225282-6232782 GCF_046866305.1 Octopus bimaculoides
GTGCTTTATTGATATCTACCTGCATTTTTTTATTCCTTTTTCTTCTGATATATATATATATATATATATATATATATATATATATATATATATATATATATATATATATATATATATATATATATATATATATACATATATTTATATGTATGTATATATATATATATATATATATATATATATATATATATATATATATATATATATATCTATATGTGTGTGTGTGTGTGTGCATAAGAAGAAAAAAATGGGATCAAAAATTGTATATATACATTTATATAAAGCAGGTTCAGCTAGGCACCATGTGACAATATGTGTGTGTGCGCGCGCGCGTGCCTTTTAAATTGTCTGGATACTGAAGTTTTCGATAAGAGTACCTTAGTTAATGTGAAACACGGCAAGACTGAGCATATATTTTCGTTTTGTTTCAGATCAAAATCACCTCCTTTTATTAACTGGACATTTGTTAAATTTCCTTTGTTAATTAATTTTCTCTCTCTTTTTAGCTGTTGGTTATCCAAGACACCTTTCTATGCCGCTTTCCTGGCTCCCGTGGTGGTCATTCTCATCTTCAACTTTACCATGATTTCTCTTGTTATCTGGCAACTTCGCTCAATGGAAAGTAAAAAATTGTTTGAACACGAAACAAAGAAAATGCGTGTTTTTGGAATCTTTAGTTTGACTTTTTTGTTCGTGTTATCTTGGGTCGTAGCCTTCATCGCTGTTGAAGAAGAAGCTGATGTGTTTCACATGCTCTTCATTATCTTCAATATCCTTCTCGGAATGTTTATCGTCATATTGTATTGTATATGCAAGAAAGATGCCAGAGAGGTCATTTGCTCGTGTGTAAATAAACAAAAGAAAGGGATCACCAATGCAAATTATAAAAACCAATAAAAGTAAGTGCAATTTGATCTTTCTTATTACTACTACCACTACCATAACCAAGACCAATATGTCGTGATGGTGCTAATCACAAACTCCAACATATACCATTGTTGACATCGTGATCATCTGTATGTATGTGTGTATATATATATATATATATATATATATATATATATATATATATATATATATATATATATATATATATATATATATATATATATGTATGTATATATATGTATATATATGTATACGTATATGTGTGTATGTATGTATGTATGTGTCTGTGTGTGTATACAGGGTGAGATGTTTAAACCGTCTTCTAAATTAAGCAAAAATGAAAATAATGCTGACACCTCATTTTGACAGATAATCACCAGGAATACATACAAATATTTTGAAAGACTAAAGTGTAAATTTATTCAATGAAATCGCCATTGGCTTCAACGACTTCGAAATCGTCTGCAACTCTTCCGAACAGTTTCCTTGTAAAGTTGGTGAAACCTGCTGTAATCCCTGCCTGGAAGATATTCCGGAACCAATATTGCAAATATTTTACAAAATATTCCTGATAATTAAATTTCCACTCCTAGTCTCTGTAACTAATGATTTCAATATAAATTGTGTTTTTTTAGTATAAATCGTGTATGATTCTTCTGCAATTCACATCTTCATTGTATGGGGAAACAGTAGATGACAACTGGAGTTATATATAATATATAAGGCCTAGTGTTTTTTTTTACTTTATTTTATAGACGTTTTCTCATTGTGTTTCCAGGTTCAGGTTCTGGTAATGAAACAGACGTTGGAATAGCAGAGACGAAGACATAATTAAAAATATGAAAAACTAATCTCTTTGACTATCTTCTTTTCTTATTATATTACATTAAACATACTTGCGTACAAGTGAACTTCGATTTTTTCTATCAATACAACACTACGAAACTTAGACACTCTACAAACCACAACGTAATTTAAACCTCCTCATTTTTCTGTAACATAAATTCTAACATCATATCGTTTTATTTGTAATTCTATAGATATTTCCTAACTGCCAATTTCACTTTTAGTTTTCAATATAATCTTTAACTGTTATTGATGAAGAAATAAATGTGGTTTCTTACTACAATCCGTTTTGTTTTTATTTGAAACATCGTTATATTCCACTCTAAGTTACGCCTGGGAAGAGGGAGAGACAGGCAGATAGACAATCAGACATACAGACAGAGAGACAGAGTGATTTCGTCAGTTACTAATTACTTCACTGATGATTAGCTGATTAGATTTATAGTCATTTATCTAATGTCTATTATTAGATCTTTCTCCTATCATTGTCGTAATTAATCTGATAATGAACATTTCACAAACAGCTGCATTACAATTAAAGAATCCTAAGTAGTTCTTCCTCTTAACCTCTAACCTCCATAAACATTAACACAAACACGTGTACGTGAAGGCATCCCCGAAGCATTCTAGTATTTAGTATCAAATATATTAAATAAATTATATAGCTTCGAAGTAACAGTGGATATTGATATGATTATATAAAATAAAGTGTTAAGCGATTCCTATAACACGCAGTTATATCTTCTTTCCTGTGTGGATACCTTTATTATTATTTAAGGCATCTCTTTCATCAAGTAACTTTTGACACTGATATAGTAACTCTTCTATATAATTAATTGTCTTTTTTTAATGGTACACCACAATTCAGTAACATATCTCAATAACATGCCTTCTCTTCCGAATGAATAGTTAAGAGATAATTTTGCGAGAATAATTTACCACAGACACAACTATGATATGGGGTTTTTCTACTGTATGAATATGTTGTGTATAGTTACTTTACTGCTTGTTGGGAACGATTTACCACAAATATCATAGTGATATAGTCCTTCTCTCGCCTGTGTGAATAGTTCAATTGGTCATTGCTAGAATGATTTACCATAAATGTCACAGTTATATGGCTTTCCCCCTGTATGAGTGCACTTTTGTTTAGTTAGGCCACAACTTCTAGCGTATGATTTTCCCACACATATCTCAATAATATTATTTCGCTCACCGATGAGTTTATTCTTAGTTAAATTACTTCTTATAGAAAATGGTTTATCACAGACAGAACACTAATTTTGTTTCTCGCCTGTAAACAGTTTTACCACAGATATCAAAATGATAAGGCTTCTCACCTGTATAAATATATGTGTTATATGTGTGTTTAATTAGTACCCTGGCCATTACACTGGTATGAGACCTTAGGTAAAACATAGCAACGACGAAAGTTTTAGTAAGTAGGAAAGAAGAAAGGATCTTGGCGCCTTCAGGGAAATAAGCTTGGTCAATATCAATATAAGATGTATACAGTCAAACGTATTTTACTAATAAAAGATGTTGAAGTTTGTTGATTTTCAAATGTTTTATTATGACATAATAATTGTACAATTTTCATTTAAAACACTTATTCCCCTTTCATATTTTCAATGTTCAATGAAACATCAACATCAGAATTACATATATTGTTATGTATGTTAAACTCTGTCAACACTTGACCAAAACGGTAGATGCATATCTCTGTGAGACATTCTATAATCTCGACACATCTCAAATCATAGTAACTGTGATATCTGGGCCAGAACGTTTTCCTAACATATACATATATAAAGGAACATGCAGAAACACAGACACACGCCCTCAAAATACAGAGACAAATCTATACTTGTACACATATGCATTATATATAAATGTACAAACACATTATACCTAAAGACACTTACACACACATGTGAACACTCACCATAGCAAGGACACAAGTACACAGTCTTACATGAATACATAGACGCATTTAAGATGTTCTTAAATGCTCGAAATACGAGACTAGAAAAACAGTCAACAACTGATGAAGGGTCATTGTTTTGTTTTCCATTTGTGTCTTTCTTTGTTCAACAGAATAGCTCATGTTCCATGTACTCGTGCTTCGTATTTTTTTGTTGTAGACCTTTCATGACGTCCTCTGCCCACATATGCTTATATATATACGTATAGATGTATGTACATATACGTATGTATATATGCATACATATATATATTATTTATATGATTATATGATCGAACGCCACGCATTCTCTTCCAAGTACGTTTTATCTTAACATGGACATCCTTCAAGTAAACAAGCACAATTCTATCGCAATATGGAATATATATACCTCTGCTATCTATGCTATATCAATTCTCGTTCCAACATAAATTTCCGGATTATTCACACAAGGATTACTTTGCACGAATTTCTACACGGATATTTACCACTGGAATGAAACTACACTTCAAGTACTGTTCCCTCTTTTTTCAGCACATCACACTATTTACCACTTTATACTAAAATATCCGCCTATGGATATAATAATAGATTACTTTATTTTTTCTGTCTCCGATGAAGGGAAGTACTGGATCTTCCCAGAAACAGCTGTAAGACTCTATCCATAAAATTCTTCAACCTTACCTTTGCTCTCTTTATCTTTTTGTTTTTATATATTTACAAATAAATATATATAGAGAGAGAGAGAGAGGGAGAGAGAAAGAGAGAATAATAATAAATGGAGCAAAATACATCAGATTAACATGGAATTTTCTACCAATTAACGGGGTATGATATCCAGTTTCAGCGTGATTTTTGCTACCCTGGTAACTATTAACATACTTGTATTATCGAAGCTTTTCAACCAAGATAATATTAATATATAGATAAATTAATATATATATATATATATATATATATATATATATATATATATATATATATATATATATATATATATATATATATATATATATATATATATATATATATATATATATATATATATACATAGTAATGTCTATTTGCTAAATTAAAGGGAAGATATCATTTATGGAAGTTCTACTTATCAAAGGAAACATTTCTAAATTACACTCAGAAACACGTCTTGTCCAGATAACTAATTTGTTTCTGGAATGCTTTCATTTTATCATCAGATATCGAAATATTTTCTTCATTTCTTTGCATGCTAGTATTCAAAACATTGAGGTGCGATGAAGTATATCAACCAAATAGACTAATTTGCTAATCCAAAATTTACTTCGAAAGAGCTCGCAAAAGTGGTTTTGTTCCAGTTTTTCCAAAAACTTCAGTAGCTCTTGACGTAGCTCATATACACGACTACGTACTTCCCCCTTTGAAACCCACTTCATCTCTGTGTGCAAAAGTAGGTGTCTTTGTTGGGAATCCATATCGATATAAAACTACACGAATAAAAGTCATTGTCTTCACAATATTCTTAAACGCAGGCAGAATGAGTGATTCGCCACAGTATGAGCTTGCATATTGTTTTTACTCTTAGTTCTGAAATCTCGTTAGAGGCGATTTCAACTTTTTTTAGAAATCGTCATTATACTTTCGAAAGAAACCATAATATCGTCTGCATTTCTAACAATCATTTGAAATAAATTCTCGATTTACCCTGTACACGAGAGTGTTTGGTTTTAACACACATGCCCAGTTTACTAGGAACCAGTGATTCGTTTCACATTTTACGTCCACATATTGAACATAGCGGCAAAAGATCATCATAGTTTCAAGTCCAGTGAAAACCAAATCCTAAATAACTTTCGTTGTATTGCGAGTAAACCTCACTTTGGCTCTCTTACTGGAATTGTTTCTGCTGTGTTTGTCCCTCCACTATCGCTTAACTCCGATGTTCGTGTGTTTATGTCCCAGAAACATACTGGTTCGATGAAGGATCGATAGAAAAAGTGATAGGCTTACGAAGAATAAGCCCTATGGTCGATTTGCTTAACTAAAGGCGGTGCTCTAGCATGGCCCCTCTCAAATAATTGAAGCAAGTAAAAGAATAAAAGAATATATAAGTATAATGTTGGAAAGTAACGCATGAGTTGATATGTACTAAGAAAATAAGATAATGTAGAAAATTCTAAAAAAATATCGTGAAATACATTTTGTAACAGATAGTACTTGTTCCTGTCTTTTCGACTTTTTCAAATGAGCGTAAAAGAAAGGTGCGTACTAAATTGAAGAAAAAATAAAATTAAATTAAAGTTCGCAAACTGCAATAATCTTGTTAATCGTTAGTTCTTAATTTTTGGTTCTTGAATGTATACTTTTAACTTACGCATCTGTTTTTAGCATTTTATTTCTCCTTACTGACCACTGAACTAAAGTTAGATATTCTTTCTGACCATGCTGGAACTAGAATGTATCTACTTAATTACCCTCTAATAGACATAAATGCCTCCCTTCTCCATTTTACCAGAACTGACATCCCATCCGTGACGAGGAATAACACTGGCCTCTTATCTTTTTATTTTTGTCTTTATTTTTATTTTTCACTTCTTAGTTTTATTTTTACTTTCGCTCTCATTCTTTCTACACTTATCCCCGTCCTTTATATGCCTGCTCTTTTCTCTCTTCTGTTCGTTCATTCACAAACCCTTTCTGTCTGATTTATCTGTCTATCGTGATCTCTATCTCTCTCACGTTACACACATATGTGGGTGGATTATTTTCCTACAACCTAACCACTAAATCTATTCCTTCGATCTGCAGGCCGGGATTTACCTGGGATTATACTTAAGGACCTATACCCTCACCCCAAAACAGCTGTAAGACATTAATTAATTCTACTTCACCTTATTCTAATTAAATATTCGAAATGACCTGAGATACTTTTCCTGCTTCTGCTTTGTTGTCCATTTTCCTTTAATATATAACAGCTAACTCGGAAGTCTACCACGGATCCCTAGCAATTGTTTTACCCTTTATTCTTCTGTCTATTATTTTATTCCTTATAAACTGTGAATTTCCTGTGTAGAATATCATACGTACTCACTTTGCCTCTGATGACAACATAATCAGTGTAGGGTCACGCTAGCCTATCAATTGAGATATCCCATAAACAGCCTCACCAGGGAGTTTGGAATATAACGGGCGACCAATTATAGCACTTACACAGCATACCTATTCATTTAGATAATCGCTTAACCAAGCCCCTATATTCTCCCCTTCTCTCTCACCCTCACTCCCTTCCCCTGTGTGTGTGTGTGTGTGTGTCTCTCTCTCTCTCTCCCTACACACACACACACGCACATATATTTTTATGTATGTATGCATGGGTATATATGTATTTTTGAAGACGTCCTATCGAAGTTCATATTTATCATTGCTAACAACTACGCAAATAATCTTCCCCAATCAATTAGTATAAAATTGTAATATCATGAGTGGGCTTTTTTCTTATTCATTCATTTTATTCCTCCTTTTAGATTCACGCCTTAACTCCCACCACAACTCTTCTTGCTAAATAAAAGATTTACTTTCTAATTTTGATATTTTGAGACGTAATTTTTTTATGCGATTTTGTCTGTCTTTTGTATTTTATCAATACATCGACCAACACACATACACATACATATCTATGTATGTAGGTATGTATGTGTGTATGCATATGTGTATCTGCTTACGTATGTATGTATAAATCTATACACATATACATATGTATGTAGTATATATATATATATATATATATATATATATATATGAATATATATATTTATATATGCAGATGT
>NC_142956.1:6240282-6245282 GCF_046866305.1 Octopus bimaculoides
TGGGCTCCGTAAGGACCACAAAGTAACAACTAATCCTGTAGTGGGACCACCAACAAGACCAGTCTGTGGAGCGAATGTCGCTAGTAACTACAGGATCTCCTACTTCCTCTCAATGATCATACGCCCCATAATCCAGATGTCACCTGATGTCTGTGACAGCACGGAAGATCTCCTCAGCAGGATCAACGACTGCAACAACACTTGCAACCTGACAGGGTGTATAGTGGGTAGCATGGATGTGGTATCACTATACCCATCTATCGACGTGGATTTTGCAGTGGAAAAGTGCGTGGAAATGATCAACGAGAGCGAAGTGGAGTTCCAAAAAGTCAACACAGAAGAACTGGGCCTCCTACTTAGATTGACATATGACGATGCATATCTAGATAGATACGACCTTAGAGATTTCTGCCCTAGTAGACGTCTAAGAGGTAGACCACCCACAATTACCTCTATGGCTAGGAAGACCCCTATAGAGAGATGGAGTGGATGGACCAGAGCCATACGGACCCCCACTAATATCCACCAGGTAAAGAAAATGATCGCACATGCACTAGGAGCTAGTATAAAGGTCACCCTAAAAGGCCACACCTTTAAATTTAACAACAAATTATACGCCCAGGACGAGGGGGCAGCCATCGGGGTTAGTATCGCCGGTGATGTGGCCAATCTTTTCATGGTATGGTGGGACAGAAGGCTTAAGGAACGCCTGACACAGAACTCCATACTCGTGAATGTGTACTCTCGATATGTCGATGATATCAACTTAGTGGTAAAGACACCCCCACAAGAGAGTACCCCTGAAATAGAAATAGAAACTAAGACTATGGAGAGCATCCAGCAAATAGCTAACTCCATCCACCAGAGTATTAGAGTTACGATAGACTACCCTACTAAACACCCTAACCATAGATTACCTGTATTAGATACTGAACTCTGGCTAGAAACTAAGAACAATAAAACCAGAATCCTCCATTCACACTATACAAAACCTATGGCCTCCAAGTACCTGACCCACCGGAACTCGGCTATTGCGGACAATGCCAAATTCAACATATTGATGGCAGACCTCGTCAGAGTAATGCGAAATGTCTCCTGCATGTGCGACCCTACAGAATTAAAGAGACATATACAACATTTCGTCCACCGCATGCAGTTCTCGGGTTACAGCCATAAAGAAAGGATCAGGGTTTACAAAGGAGCTATGAAGAAGTTTGAAACAATCAAACGCAACGATAGGAATGGGATTTGCCCACTCTATAGGAGCAAATCATGGAACACCATAGAAAGAACTAAGAAGAAAATAGGGAAGGCAAGCTCATGGTACAATAGCCACAAGTACCAAAGCGTCATGTTCGTCAACACCACCCCTAGAGGCGAACTGGCGTACCGCTTTAGAAGGGCCCTAGACAAACTTAAGCTAAGAATTAAGGTTGTTGAAAGGCCAGGCAACCCTATCAAATCCCTTATCAGTAGAACATACCCTTTCAGTAGAACCCCCTGCACTGATAGGAACTGTATCGTATGTAGATTTAGCCCACAAACGAACTGCAAAACCAGAAATGTGGTCTATAGTATAAGATGTACAGAGGGACGATGCAGAAATAAGACAACGACATATGTAGGCGAAACAGCAAGGAGTATAGGGGAGCGGGCAAACGAACATTGGAGGGAACTTAAGGAAGGGAAGAACTCATCAGTTCTGTACCAGCACGCTGAGCAAGAACATAGAGGCTCAATCAACAACATAGAAATTAAAATCTTATCTACACATAGCAGTGATGCAGCACTTAGACAAATTACTGAAGCTACACACATAATAGAAGGGAAACCTAGCCTGAATAGGAAACTAGAATGGAACACTAACATACGCCACTAACAAACCACAGCATGTGACAACACGTTACCCATAAACCAATAATAGGAACAAAGTATAATACAATACATAGATAAACAAATGGAATTAAATACTACATACGTTAACAAAATTTAATTAAACACATTAAAAAAAAAAAAAAAAAACACACACACACACACACATGAACATATAAATAAATAAAAACTAATACAAATGAACACGTATTAACAGAGAATATAGGTGATACAGACACTCCCCATACACACATGCACTTACAAAAGACACAGACACATTGAAGGACACGCATGCGTAGACACATACAATAGGAATACAAAATACAAAATGGCTGATAGTTAGCAAGGTGAGACACACATAAGAAAGAAGGAAACAAAGGACCACTGATGAGGTCACAGAAGTGTGACGAAAGAACTCTGGCCGAAATAAGATTAAGATTAAGATTAATGTAATATAAAGCTGGAAAAAAAAAAAAATTAACACCAAATATACAGTGCGTGTGTTTTTATTGGCTAAACTGGCAATATGACCATCCCCAAGTACAACAACATATGTATATATATATATACATATATATGCATGCACATATATATATGTATGCGCAGGAGTGGATGTATGATGTGTAAAATATTTCCCTATCACATTGTTCCAGGTTCAGTCTACGCGTGTCACCTTAGACAAGTGTATTCTACTATAGCCTCGTGTCCAGCAAAGACTTCTGTGAGGATTCGTTACGCGGAGACTGAAAGAAGTCCGTCGGATATGCGTGTGTGTCTGTATCTGTGTGTTTGAGTCTAGATTTGTGCTCCTGGCATGCATATATATATATATATATATATATATATATATATATATATATATATATATATATATAGGGAGAATTCATGTATGTATGTATATACGGATAGATAGATGGATGTATTTGTGTGCATGTGTTTGTCCATCTACCATTGATTAACTCCGATGCTGGTGTGGTTATGTCCCAGTAACTTACCAGTTCGGTGAAGGATCGATAGAATATTTCGATTGTTATGACTAAATCCGGTGCTCTAGCATGGCCCCTCTGAAATGACTTATGTATGCATAATGTTGGAAAGTGACCCACGAGTTGATATGTAGAAGGAAAATTATCATGAAATACATTTTATAACAGTTAGTAGTTGTTTGTATCTTTCCGACTTTTTCAAATAAGCGTAAAATAATGGTGGATATTAATTAAGAAGAGAAATTAAATTGAAGGAAAAGTAAAATAAAATTAAAGTTCGGAAACTGCAATAATCTTGTTAATCGTTAGTTTTTAATTTTTATTTCTTCAATGCATACTTTTAACTTACGCATCTGTTTCTAGCATTTTATTTCTCCTTACTGACCACTGAACTAAAGTTAGATATTCTTTCTGACCATGCTGGAACTAGAATTCATCTACTTAATTACCCTCTAATAGCCATAAATGCCTCCCTTCTCCATTTTACCAAAACTGACATCCCATCCGTGACGAGGAATAACACTGGCCTCTTATCTTTTTTATTTTTATCTTTATTTTTAATTTTCACATCTTAGTTTCATTTTTACTTTCGCTCTCATTCTTTCTACACTTATTCCCGTCCTTTATATGCCTGCTCTTTTCTCTCTTCTGTTCGTTCATTCACAAACCCTTTCTGTCTGATTTATCTGTCTATCGTGCTCTCTATCTTTCTCACGTCACCAGTTAACCAATACACCATATTCTCCCCGTCTCTCTCTCTCTCTCTCTCTCTCCCTACACACACACACACGCACATATATTTTTATGTATGTATGCATGCGTATATATGTATTTTTGAAGACGTCCTGTCGAAGTTCATATTTATCATTGCTAACAACTACGCAAATAATCTTCCCCAATCAATTAGTCTAAAATTGTAATATCATGAGTGGGCTTTTTTTCTTATTCATTCATTTTATTCCTCCTTTTAGATTCACGCCTTAACGCCCACCACAACTCTTCTTGCTAAATAAAAGATTTACTTTCTAATTTTGATATTTTTGAGATGTAATTTTTTATGCAATTGTGTCTGTCTTTTGTATTTTATCAATACATCGACCAACACACATACACATACATATCTATGTATGTAGGTATGTATGTGTGTATGTATATATATATCTGCTTACGTATGTATGTATAAATTTATACACATACATATGTATGTAGTATATATATATATATGTATATATGAATATATATATTTATATATGCACATATATGTATATATATATATATATATATATATATATATATATATATATATATATATATGTATATATATATACATATATATATATGTGCTTATGTTCTATACACACGTATGTAATTATACATACGCAAATACATACATATATGTAAAATATGCACACACACACATATGTGTGTGTATCTATGCGTTTTTCTGAGTGTGCGTGTGAATATATATATATATATATATATATACATACACATGCATACATACACACACACACACACACACACACACTAACACACAAACATGTATATATATATATACACTCATATATTGCCAAAATACTACTTGGATTTACCTGCAATTAT
Organism: Octopus bimaculoides; assembly: GCF_046866305.1. Taxonomy (NCBI): domain Eukaryota; kingdom Metazoa; phylum Mollusca; class Cephalopoda; order Octopoda; family Octopodidae; genus Octopus; species Octopus bimaculoides. Next base: position 6,244,743 of record NC_142956.1, read on the forward strand.
ATTTAAGGGTCTATACCTTCCGGAAGTACGGACCAATCTTCATACCATCTGCAAGAAAATGAGATGTGAACGTTACTCTCCTATCTGCATTGTTCTAGCTAATGTTTTACCCTTTATTCTTCTATCTTCTATTTTATTCTTTATAAACTGTGAATTCCCTCTGTAGAACCTTCATACATACTCAACGTGTCTCTGATGACGGCATATCCAGTGTACGGTCACGCTAGCCTGTCAATTGCGATATCCCAGAAACAGCCAATAATTACCTAATTAGCTATTCAATTAGTTAATTACTTCAAATTCACCTTACTCTAATTAAACTTTCTAAATGACTTGAGATACTCGTTCAGTCTTGGTTTTTGCTGTCCATTTCCTCTAATATATACTGCTAATTCGGAAGCCCACTACGGATCCCTAGTACCAGCCTCAACTATGAACTTGGAACCTAACGGATAACCAATTATAACACTTGCTCAGTGTAGGTACACTGAGCAAGTGTTAAATATTCGTTTACATCATCAGTGAACTAAACTCCACCAC
>NC_142956.1:6250282-6257782 GCF_046866305.1 Octopus bimaculoides
ATACATCATCACTTACTGAATAATGATTTGAACCTGCGCTCCGCTCATTTATATTAATTTTCGGATTACTTTCCAATAGTATTTTTAAACTTGTTTATGAACATATATTTTTCCGATTTTAATTTAATTTCTTCAAGTGTTACCAACAAATCATATATTACATAGCACAATATGTTCTTCAATTCTATTTCTAGTTTTAATGATGCAATCACCGTGTCTTCAAAAGGTTCTTTATATTTTGGAATTAGCCTAGGTAACCCATTTGCGTGTCCCATCTTTGATGGCAAAAACTCCATCTGAAAATCATAGTTGAACAGGGTAAACGGTTTGCTAGCGCTGCAAATGGTTTGTTAGCCGAACATAGACAGTAACGGTCGGTGATCAGTTTGCAGTGTAAACTTCCTACCGTGTAGGAATTTATGGAGCTTCTTTACTTTGAAGATTTATGACAAAGCCTCCTTTTCGATCTGGCTGTAGTAATTTTCTACTACTACAACTCTTGATGCATATACCATAGCTTTGATTTTACCATTATTAGATTTATGCAACATCACAGCTCCTCTACCATCCGGTGCCACTATTATTTTCAGGTTTGGGTCGAAATGAGTTAATGATAACTCCGATATTAACCTCTTTTTCAATTACTCGAATGCTTTCTGACATTCGTTTGCCCAGTCCCATTTCGTGTATTTCTTTAACAAATTATTCACCGGAGCTCTTAGTTGACACATTTAAATATGTACGGCTGGTAAGAACATACCAGACCTAAAATCCTTGTAATGTTGTTTTGCAATGTGACACATTTACTTTATTACATAATGTATTCAGAGGTAGATCCCACGGGTCGAATTCTTCCATTAAATCTGTACCGAACAGATTCACTGTATATTCAGATACCATTATTTTACTTATCCGCGTCATTATTTAAAGTTCTATTTCTGGCGAATTTTCGACCAAGAATTGAACTTGTTTCCCTGACACACCGTGATCTATCATAGTCGTTTTCTTGTATACCGGCCATCCTATCTTAATCTACGGTGCCGTATTGATTATCGATACGTCTGAACTGGTATTTGATTGCATTTTCGCCCGAAAACCATATATTTCTACCGACATAAATTTTCGGTTTTCTATGGTATAATTTAGTTTTGTCGAGTAGAATTTCTTCCGTTTCTCATTTTTAACATCTTTCTTCAACCAGCATTTTGACTGTTTATGCCCAATTCTACCGCACTTAAAACTTCTTAAAATGCTGGTCTCTGCGACCAAAGCAAGGTTTTGCATTTTATCTCTTTTAATTCTTCAATAATTTCTTTACTATAACTACTTCTACTCCTACTACTACTACTACTACTACTACTACTTCTACTACTACTACTACTACTACTACTACTACTACAACTACTATTATTATTATTATTATTATTATTATTATTATTATTATTATTATTATTATTTTTATTATTGCTGTTGTTGTTGTTGTTGTTGCTGCTGTTGACGTTATTATTACTACTACTACTAGTCTCAATAATATTAATACGCTAAACTTTTGTACGTACCTGTAGTGTGTGTCACACTTCAACGAAGGGGAAAAGCGAGAATGAGGAGAAGAGTGACGAAATAAGAGAGAAAGAGAGAGAGATAATGAAAGAGAAACAGAGAGAGTGAAAGAGAAACAGAGAGAGCGAAAGAGAAAGTAAGGGGTGAGAGGGTTCATCGCAAGAGAAGAAGCTACATAGATACATACATTGTTAAATCAAAAGCAGGAAAGAAGGACACAAAGGAAATGAAAGAGAAAGTGAGAATGTAGATACTTTAATCAGTACACGTAGCAAATATTGGGTGTCAGTTTCACTTTTGAAGACAACTAGAACAATTCCAGTCATTGGCAGAGCAAAAGGTAGGAAGAAATAGAGAGAAAGAAAGGGAGGTAGAGAAAGAGAGGGAGAGAGAGATAGAGAGAAAGAGAGAGAGAGAGATGAACAATTCGTTATGGTTTATCTTTGTGGTCTATCTGACACTGTCTGTTTGTCTGCCTCTCTCGCTAGTATGTGTTTGTGTATGTGTCTGTATGTATGTGTATGTATGCATGTATATATGCATGTATTTGTGTGTGTGTTTGTGTCTCCGTTTGTCCCACCACCACCACCACCACAACCATTATAAGCAAGATCTCTATAATTTCACAGAATTATATTTAACAAGTTCGAAAGACGAACGAAAAAGCTAATACATGTATAAAATAAATGAAAGAAGTTATTCCAAAATTCTGACGACTTTTTTTTTCAATATTTAATTCTGTACATCACACGTAACACTACACACACACACACACACACACACACACACACACACACACACAGATATATACATATATATATATATATATATATATACATACACACACACACACACACACACACACACACACACATATATATATATATATATATATATATATATATATATATATATGTATATATATATATATATATATATATATATATATATATATATATATATATATATATATATATATACATACATATGTATGTATGTATGATATTGATAAAGCTCAAGGCAATGATGATGATGATGATGATGATGTTTGTTTACCACTACAGTACTGCGTCGTTGCAGTACTGCACTACTGCGTCGTTGTTATTGCATTAAAATTCTGATACATTGTAGTAGTCGAGACGAACAAAACAGTGACAGGTTTCTAAAGTATGTTCTAAATGTTAAGTCAAGTGAAAAACAACAAAAGGTTGGTCTTAAAATAGTCAACAATTCTCTTCTCAAAATATTTCACACAACTCTCTCTCCTAAGAAATTAGCATTATTTACCCTTTGTATAGTGGTGACCCAATGAATCTCACATGCACATACATTCATAATACATACATATATACATACATACATACATGCATGCATACATACATGCATAGATACATACATGCATAGATACATACATGCATACATACATACATGCATACATACATACTAAGATACCACAGTACGATAGAGAACATTGCTGCTAATAATAGTAAGAAGTTCTTGTGGAATGTTCCCGTGAAAACAGTTGTGGAAGTCAGATGACCAGCGGATCTTAACGTAAACCCTAAGATCAGCGAAAAACACAATAAATACCTACACTGAACTCTTGAGAATCTTATTTACTTTATCCAGATAACATTTTCACGTATAAATCCGAACTTGTAATCTGTAATTATTGGAGCATTGGGATATAAAACGCACGACCTAATCTTGAGAAATTAGGGTTCTCAAATGCAGACAGGAGAAAGCTGGTACGAATACTACAGATTTAAGCGATCACTGGATCTATTCGATTGTAACTCATTTCAGAAATATATAATTTCGATATACTTACAACTAGACATGCAGCTATATACGTTTATATACACACATAAAGCAAAATTCGCAAATATGTACATACAGTGACCTGAAATACTGCTCAACCACATACATACATGCAAACATTCGTTGTTAATGTTGAAATTACAATGAAAAAGCCTTGAATCTAGGTTAGAAGTCACCTGACCCTCCATTGATCGAAGATCTTTAAATAAAACTAAATAATCCCACACATGCATACATATATACATACATACAGTCTAGTATGAATGTATTCATACAAGCCTGTATTCACGTCATATGTACGTATTCGATCGTTGTAATTGTTATAATTAAAATTTTCGACTGTTATCTTCAAATTCGATGTAAAATATTCATTAGTCTCTTACACATTTACAGACATCCTCTGTATTTCCGACCCGTCTCCCACTCCACTCTGCCACCACTGTCAACATGTCCAGCCTTGAAGACGTTTGTCGATGGTTGTTGACAGGAAAGACATCCATGTGTAGAATATCAGGACAATGAACTCCTTTCGAACTACGCAATTATGAACTGATGGAAGTAACAATGATGATGATGGTGATGATGACGGTATATCATTCTGTCAATTGTTCGAGTCTAACGCCTGCCAGTTTGTTGTGGCCAAAATTTTAAATGTTTTACTCAATAAAGTGAATCCTGTATGTGTTTAATTCATACTACTTATTCCACGTTTCCCTTTTACAGAACAGCTAGATTACAACTATACATACGTCCATCCATCGCGTCATCCATCCACCCAAACACCCACCACCCATCCATCCATCCATCCATCCATCCATCCATCCATCCATCCATCTACTTATAAATACAACAAGCTTACATTTATATGTAGATACTAGTGGTGGAGGCGTGGGTGTTGCCGAACTTGCCCGGGCAGCACCCTTTCTACTTTAGCCGACACCAAAGAATGTCGGGACCGATGTTTTTCAGAGAATAACTGTTTCATATACACAAGTGAAAGTAGAACCGACACGTAGGTCGGACAGGAAAAGAAAACATACAGAAATGATGGAGATTAATGCCAAGAGAAAGAGATACGCTACTTTCTCACCAAGGAAATAAAATGATGATAAAAATAAAGGAATAAATTAATATAAAAAAAGAACAAAGCCAATCTCAATATGGGGAGATGTGTAGAAGTAGAACACCCCTATTTCGTTGGTGTTTAATGGACTGTGCCACAATATAAATGGACATGCGCAGAGAGTGTGGAGAGAGTCGGTGAGCTGCGTAAAGCCGAGAGTTACGTATTGTCGAGTGTAATTACAAGTATTCTGTATCTGGAGTAGAACGATTTGCGAGGACGTTATTTATTATGCTGTTATATCGTACGTCGAACGAGCGATAGAACAGTATACAAGAAAGTTGGGAGTTCTGCAAAAGGGAAACGTAGATTAAGTAGTATGCTTTAAACACGAACGGGGTTCCATTTCATTGAGTAAAACACTTTAAACTGGGGCAACAAGCTGGCAGGGGTCGGACTCGAACAGCTGACAGAATAATGTGCTATCCGTCTCCTTCTCATCATCATCATCGTCATCATCATCATTCTAACAGTCTTCTATTCATAGTTGCATGGATCGAAGAGAGATCAATGTCCAGATATTCTACACAAGGATACCTTTCCTGTCGAAACCATCGATTATTTCTGAGAGAGACAAGGCTACTTCATGGCTGGGAATGTTGATGGTGGTGGTGGAGTCTGCTAGAAAGTGATGCGGAAATACAAAGGATGTCGGTAAGTCTGTAAGTAACTAATGAATATCATACGTAGAACGTGAAGGTACTAGAATGTGTATATGAATGTATGTTTGTACGGAAGTACGTACGTACGCATGTATGTATGTATTTTGGATGTATGTATGTATGTATATTTTATTCTCTGTATCCATTATCATGCATATATTTGCATATCTAGACATGTATATGTATATTTAAATGATAAATGGCTGGAAAGATTTAGATTTTAGCAGATCCCGTGGTGGCCTGGATCTGTAGTCTTCGAATCAGCTTTCTCCTTTCTGGTTTTGGGAAGCCTAACTTCTCGAGATTAGGCAGTGTGTTGCATATCCCTGTGCCCCAATAGATACAGATTACATGTTTAAATTTATACGTTAACTTATAATATAATAGGAAGTATAACTGGGACCATAGCACGGTTTTTCATTTTATCTATTTTCATTCTTCAATAATTTCTTTACTACTACTACTACTACTACTACTACTACTACTACTACTACTACTACTACTATTATTATTATTATTATTATTATTATTATTGTTGTTGTTGTTATTATTATTATTGCTGGTGTTGTTGTTGTTGTTGCTGCTGTTGATGTTATTATTACTACTACTACTAGTCTCAATAATATTAATACGCTAAACTTTTGTACGTACCTGTAGTGTGTGTCACACTTCAACGAAGGGGAAAAGCGAGAATGAGGAGAAGAGTGACGAAGTAAGAGAGAAAGAGAGAGAGATATTGAAAGAGAAACAGAGAGAGTGAAAGAGAAACAGAGAGAGCGAAAGAGACAGTAGGGGTGACAGGGTTCATCGCAAGAGAAGAAGCTACATACATACATACACTGTTAAATCAAAAGCAGGAAAGAAGAAGGACACAAAGGAAGTGAAAGAGAAAGTGAGAATGAAAGAGACAGTAGATACTTTAATCAGTAGATACGTAGACACAGCAAATATTGGATGTCAATTTCACTTTTGAAGACAACTAGAACAATTCCAGTCATTGGCAGAGCAAAACGTAGGAAGAAATAGAGAGAAAGAAAGGGAGAGAGAGAAAGAGAGGGAGAGAGAGAGAGAGAAAGATGAACAATTCGTTATGGTTTATCTTTGTGGTCTATCTGACACTGTCTGTTTGTCTGCCTCTCTCGCTAGTATGTGTTTGTGTATGTGTCTGTACGTATGTGTATCTATGCATGTATATATTCATGTATTTGTGTGTGTGTTTGTGTCTCCGTTTGTCCCAACACCACCATCACCACCACCACCACCACCACCACCACCACCACCACCATCATTACTTGAGAACTGATATTGTTGCGTTTACAAGATATAAGTCCAGGGGTCAATTTCTTCGATTAAAGAGCGGTGCCCTAGCATGACCACCGTCAAGTGACTGAAACAAGTAAAATAATAAAAGATTACCAGAAAAGCCGTTCCATACCACTCCTTAAAAAGTCCATTTCAATACAATGGCCCTTCTCTCTCTCTTTTACCACATCCATCTCTCTATCTGTCTGACTATCAGTCTATCTATCCATCTCTCTATCTGCCTGTCTATCTATCTATCTGCTTATAATCTTCCGTTGTCTCCAAAGCCTCACCCCAAAAAACAAAAAACAAAACAAAACAAAACAATGTTCAGTTATAAACAGCCCCCCCCCCCCCAAAAAAAACCTCTTTTATATAAATAAGCAAGATCTCTGTAATTTCACAGATTTATCTTTGACAAGTTCGAAAGACGAACGAAAGGGCTAATATATGTATAAAATAAATGAAAGAAGTTATTCCAAACGACGTTTTTTTCAATATTTAATTCTGTACATCACACGTAACACTCTGCACAAATATATGTATATGAATGTATATATGTATATATATATATATATATATATATATATATATATATATATATATATATATATATATATATATGTGTGTGTGTGTGTGTGTGTGTGTGTGTGTGTGTGTGTGTGTACATATATATATATATATATATATATATATATATATATATATATATATATATATATATATACATATGTATGTATAATATTGATAAAGCTGAGGGTGATGATGATGATGACGACGATGATGATGTGTGTTTACTACTACAGTACTGCGTCGTTGCAGTACTGCACTACTGCGTCGTTGTTATTGCATTAAAATTCTGATACATTGTAGTAGTCGAGACGAACAAAACAGTGACAGGTTTCTAAAGTATGTTCTAAATGTTAAGTCAAGTGGAAAACAACAAAAGGTTGGTCTTAAAATAGTCAACAATTCTCTTCTCAAAATATTTCACACAACTCTCTCTCCTAAGAAATTAGCATTACTTACCCT